>NW_027212027.1:7500-216225 GCF_036971445.1 Narcine bancroftii
TAACCCTGCCCCTCTTAACCCTGCCCCTCTTAACCCTGCCCCTCTTAACCCTGCCCCTCTTAACCCTGCCCCTCTTAACCCTGCCCCTCTTAACCCTGCCCCTCTTAACCCTGCCCCTCTTAACCCTGCCCCTCTTAACCCTGCCCCTCTTAACCCTGCCCCTCTTAACCCTGCCCCTCTTAACCCTGCCCCTCTTAACCCTGCCCCTCTTAACCCTGCCCCTCTTAACCCTGCCCCTCTTAACCCTGCCCCTCTTAACCCTGCCCCTCTTAACCCTGCCCCTCTTAACCCTGCCCCTCTTAACCCTGCCCCTCTTAACCCTGCCCCTCTTAACCCTGCCCCTCTTAACCCTGCCCCTCTTAACCCTGCCCCTCTTAACCCTGCCCCTCTTAACCCTGCCCCTCTTAACCCTGCCCCTCTTAACCCTGCCCCTCTTAACCCTGCCCCTCTTAACCCTGCCCCTCTTAACCCTGCCCCTCTTAACCCTGCCCCTCTTAACCCTGCCCCTCTTAACCCTGCCCCTCTTAACCCTGCCCCTCTTAACCCTGCCCCTCTTAACCCTGCCCCTCTTAACCCTGCCCCTCTTAACCCTGCCCCTCTTAACCCTGCCCCTCTTAACCCTGCCCCTCTTAACCCTGCCCCTCTTAACCCTGCCCCTCTTAACCCTGCCCCTCTTAACCCTGCCCCTCTTAACCCTGCCCCTCTTAACCCTGCCCCTCTTAACCCTGCCCCTCTTAACCCTGCCCCTCTTAACCCTGCCCCTCTTAACCCTGCCCCTCTTAACCCTGCCCCTCTTAACCCTGCCCCTCTTAACCCTGCCCCTCTTAACCCTGCCCCTCTTAACCCTGCCCCTCTTAACCCTGCCCCTCTTAACCCTGCCCCTCTTAACCCTGCCCCTCTTAACCCTGCCCCTCTTAACCCTGCCCCTCTTAACCCTGCCCCTCTTAACCCTGCCCCTCTTAACCCTGCCCCTCTTAACCCTGCCCCTCTTAACCCTGCCCCTCTTAACCCTGCCCCTCTTAACCCTGCCCCTCTTAACCCTGCCCCTCTTAACCCTGCCCCTCTTAACCCTGCCCCTCTTAACCCTGCCCCTCTTAACCCTGCCCCTCTTAACCCTGCCCCTCTTAACCCTGCCCCTCTTAACCCTGCCCCTCTTAACCCTGCCCCTCTTAACCCTGCCCCTCTTAACCCTGCCCCTCTTAACCCTGCCCCTCTTAACCCTGCCCCTCTTAACCCTGCCCCTCTTAACCCTGCCCCTCTTAACCCTGCCCCTCTTAACCCTGCCCCTCTTAACCCTGCCCCTCTTAACCCTGCCCCTCTTAACCCTGCCCCTCTTAACCCTGCCCCTCTTAACCCTGCCCCTCTTAACCCTGCCCCTCTTAACCCTGCCCCTCTTAACCCTGCCCCTCTTAACCCTGCCCCTCTTAACCCTGCCCCTCTTAACCCTGCCCCTCTTAACCCTGCCCCTCTTAACCCTGCCCCTCTTAACCCTGCCCCTCTTAACCCTGCCCCTCTTAACCCTGCCCCTCTTAACCCTGCCCCTCTTAACCCTGCCCCTCTTAACCCTGCCCCTCTTAACCCTGCCCCTCTTAACCCTGCCCCTCTTAACCCTGCCCCTCTTAACCCTGCCCCTCTTAACCCTGCCCCTCTTAACCCTGCCCCTCTTAACCCTGCCCCTCTTAACCCTGCCCCTCTTAACCCTGCCCCTCTTAACCCTGCCCCTCTTAACCCTGCCCCTCTTAACCCTGCCCCTCTTAACCCTGCCCCTCTTAACCCTGCCCCTCTTAACCCTGCCCCTCTTAACCCTGCCCCTCTTAACCCTGCCCCTCTTAACCCTGCCCCTCTTAACCCTGCCCCTCTTAACCCTGCCCCTCTTAACCCTGCCCCTCTTAACCCTGCCCCTCTTAACCCTGCCCCTCTTAACCCTGCCCCTCTTAACCCTGCCCCTCTTAACCCTGCCCCTCTTAACCCTGCCCCTCTTAACCCTGCCCCTCTTAACCCTGCCCCTCTTAACCCTGCCCCTCTTAACCCTGCCCCTCTTAACCCTGCCCCTCTTAACCCTGCCCCTCTTAACCCTGCCCCTCTTAACCCTGCCCCTCTTAACCCTGCCCCTCTTAACCCTGCCCCTCTTAACCCTGCCCCTCTTAACCCTGCCCCTCTTAACCCTGCCCCTCTTAACCCTGCCCCTCTTAACCCTGCCCCTCTTAACCCTGCCCCTCTTAACCCTGCCCCTCTTAACCCTGCCCCTCTTAACCCTGCCCCTCTTAACCCTGCCCCTCTTAACCCTGCCCCTCTTAACCCTGCCCCTCTTAACCCTGCCCCTCTTAACCCTGCCCCTCTTAACCCTGCCCCTCTTAACCCTGCCCCTCTTAACCCTGCCCCTCTTAACCCTGCCCCTCTTAACCCTGCCCCTCTTAACCCTGCCCCTCTTAACCCTGCCCCTCTTAACCCTGCCCCTCTTAACCCTGCCCCTCTTAACCCTGCCCCTCTTAACCCTGCCCCTCTTAACCCTGCCCCTCTTAACCCTGCCCCTCTTAACCCTGCCCCTCTTAACCCTGCCCCTCTTAACCCTGCCCCTCTTAACCCTGCCCCTCTTAACCCTGCCCCTCTTAACCCTGCCCCTCTTAACCCTGCCCCTCTTAACCCTGCCCCTCTTAACCCTGCCCCTCTTAACCCTGCCCCTCTTAACCCTGCCCCTCTTAACCCTGCCCCTCTTAACCCTGCCCCTCTTAACCCTGCCCCTCTTAACCCTGCCCCTCTTAACCCTGCCCCTCTTAACCCTGCCCCTCTTAACCCTGCCCCTCTTAACCCTGCCCCTCTTAACCCTGCCCCTCTTAACCCTGCCCCTCTTAACCCTGCCCCTCTTAACCCTGCCCCTCTTAACCCTGCCCCTCTTAACCCTGCCCCTCTTAACCCTGCCCCTCTTAACCCTGCCCCTCTTAACCCTGCCCCTCTTAACCCTGCCCCTCTTAACCCTGCCCCTCTTAACCCTGCCCCTCTTAACCCTGCCCCTCTTAACCCTGCCCCTCTTAACCCTGCCCCTCTTAACCCTGCCCCTCTTAACCCTGCCCCTCTTAACCCTGCCCCTCTTAACCCTGCCCCTCTTAACCCTGCCCCTCTTAACCCTGCCCCTCTTAACCCTGCCCCTCTTAACCCTGCCCCTCTTAACCCTGCCCCTCTTAACCCTGCCCCTCTTAACCCTGCCCCTCTTAACCCTGCCCCTCTTAACCCTGCCCCTCTTAACCCTGCCCCTCTTAACCCTGCCCCTCTTAACCCTGCCCCTCTTAACCCTGCCCCTCTTAACCCTGCCCCTCTTAACCCTGCCCCTCTTAACCCTGCCCCTCTTAACCCTGCCCCTCTTAACCCTGCCCCTCTTAACCCTGCCCCTCTTAACCCTGCCCCTCTTAACCCTGCCCCTCTTAACCCTGCCCCTCTTAACCCTGCCCCTCTTAACCCTGCCCCTCTTAACCCTGCCCCTCTTAACCCTGCCCCTCTTAACCCTGCCCCTCTTAACCCTGCCCCTCTTAACCCTGCCCCTCTTAACCCTGCCCCTCTTAACCCTGCCCCTCTTAACCCTGCCCCTCTTAACCCTGCCCCTCTTAACCCTGCCCCTCTTAACCCTGCCCCTCTTAACCCTGCCCCTCTTAACCCTGCCCCTCTTAACCCTGCCCCTCTTAACCCTGCCCCTCTTAACCCTGCCCCTCTTAACCCTGCCCCTCTTAACCCTGCCCCTCTTAACCCTGCCCCTCTTAACCCTGCCCCTCTTAACCCTGCCCCTCTTAACCCTGCCCCTCTTAACCCTGCCCCTCTTAACCCTACCCCTCTTAACCCTACCCCTCTTAACCCTACCCCTCTTAACCCTACCCCTCTTAACCCTACCCCTCTTAACCCTACCCCTCTTAACCCTACCCCTCTTAACCCTACCCCTCTTAACCCTACCCCTCTTCACTCCATCTTTTTCTCTCCATCCATCTACTCCTCCTTTCTGTCCAGTCTCCAAGGCCATACCTGTAAAGTTGGTTGAGGTTCAATTCCTTCTGGGATGTCACCTGAAAACAGAAAAGGCACACAGAGCAAAAAACCACAACTGCTCCATAAACTATCAGGTTGTTTTACCACATTTTATATAATATTTCATCACTCCAGTAGTCTTTTAAAATGATCATTTTGCAAAGGGCCAGTTCACAACATCAATTTCATAGCATTAATTTCAAAACATTTCTTTCAGATTCTGTTTGCCACACATCAATTTCAAGACAATAATTTCAAGACAATAATTTCAAGACAATAATTTCAAGACAATAATTTCAAGACAATAATTTCAAGACAATAATTTCAAGACAATAATTTCAAGACAATAATTTCAAAACATTTCTTTCAGGTTCTGTTTGCGACACATCAATTTCAATATATTAATTTCAAAACATTTCAGGTTCTGTTTGCGACACGTCAATTTCAAGAAAATAATTTCAAGACATTATCAAAACATTTCTGGTTCTGTTTGCGACACGTTAATTTCATGACATTAATTTCAAAACATTTCTTTGAGCTTCTGTTTGCGACACGTTAATTTCAAGACAATAATTTCAAGACAATAATTTCAAGACAATAATTTCAAGACAATAATTTCAAGACAATAATTTCAAGACAATAATTTCAAGGCATTCATTTCAGGACATTAATTTCAAGACAATAATTTCAGGACAATAATTTCAAGACATTTCTTTCATCTTCTGTTTGCGACTCGTCAATTTCAATATATTAATTTCCAAACATTTCAGGTTCTGTTTCCACACGTCAATTTCAAGAAATTAATTTCAAAGCATTACTTTCAAAACTTTTCTTTCAGGTTCTGTTTGCGACACGTCAATTTCAAGACAATAATTTCAGGACAATAACTTCAGGACATTAACTTCAGGACATTAACTTCAGGACATTAACTTCAGGACATTAACTTCAGGACATTAACTTCAGGACATTAACTTCAGGACATTAACTTCAGGACATTAACTTCAGGACATTAACTTCAGGACATTAACTTCAGGACATTAACTTCAGGACATTAACTTCAGGACATTAACTTCAGGACATTAACTTCAGGACATTAACTTCAGGACATTAACTTCAGGACATTAACTTCAGGACATTAACTTCAGGACATTAACTTCAGGACATTAACTTCAGGACATTAACTTCAGGACATTAACTTCAGGACATTAACTTCAGGACATTAACTTCAGGACATTAACTTCAGGACATTAACTTCAGGACATTAACTTCAGGACATTAACTTCAGGACATTAACTTCAGGACATTAACTTCAGGACATTAACTTCAGGACATTAACTTCAGGACATTAACTTCAGGACATTAACTTCAGGACATTAACTTCAGGACATTAACTTCAGGACATTAACTTCAGGACATTAACTTCAGGACATTAACTTCAGGACATTAACTTCAGGACATTAACTTCAGGACATTAACTTCAGGACATTAACTTCAGGACATTAACTTCAGGACATTAACTTCAGGACATTAACTTCAGGACATTAACTTTAGGACATTAACTTTAGGACATTAACTTCAGGACATTAACTTCAGGACATTAACTTCAGGACATTAACTTCAGGACATTAACTTCAGGACATTAACTTCAGGACATTAACTTCAGGACATTAACTTCAGGACATTAACTTCAGGACATTAACTTCAGGACATTAACTTCAGGACATTAACTTCAGGACATTAACTTCAGGACATTAACTTCAGGACATTAACTTCAGGACATTAACTTCAGGACATTAACTTCAGGACATTAACTTCAGGACATTAACTTCAGGACATTAACTTCAGGACATTAACTTCAGGACATTAACTTCAGGACATTAACTTCAGGACATTAACTTCAGGACATTAACTTCAGGACATTAACTTCAGGACATTAACTTCAGGACATTAACTTCAGGACATTAACTTCAGGACATTAACTTCAGGACATTAACTTCAGGACATTAACTTCAGGACATTAACTTCAGGACATTAACTTCAGGACATTAACTTCAGGACATTAACTTCAGGACATTAACTTCAGGACATTAACTTCAGGACATTAACTTCAGGACATTTACTTCAGGACATTTACTTCAGGACATTTACTTCAGGACATTTACTTCAGGACATTTACTTCAGGACATTTACTTCAGGACATTTACTTCAGGACATTTACTTCA
This sequence comes from Narcine bancroftii, assembly GCF_036971445.1. Classification (NCBI taxonomy): domain Eukaryota; kingdom Metazoa; phylum Chordata; class Chondrichthyes; order Torpediniformes; family Narcinidae; genus Narcine; species Narcine bancroftii. The sequence continues at coordinate 13,734 of NW_027212027.1, forward strand.
GGACATTTACTTCAGGACATTTACTTCAGGACATTTACTTCAGGACATTTACTTCAGGACATTTACTTCAGGACATTTACTTCAGGACATTTACTTCAGGACATTAACTTCAGGACATTAACTTCAGGACATTAACTTCAGGACATTAACTTCAGGACATGAACTTCAGGACATTAATTTCCAAACATTTCTGGTTCTGTTTGCGACACGTCAATTTCAAGAAAATAATTTCAAGACATTATCAAAACATTTCTGGTTCTGTTTGCGACACGTCAATTTCAAGACATTAACTTCAGGACATTAACTTCAGGACATTTACTTCAGGACATTTACTTCAGGACATTTACTTCAGGACATTTACTTCAGGACATTTACTTCAGGACATTTACTTCAGGACATTTACTTCAGGACATTTACTTCAGGACATTTACTTCAGGACATTTACTTCAGGACATTTACTTCAGGACATTAACTTCAGGACATTAACTTCAGGACATTAACTTCAGGACATTAACTTCAGGACATTAACTTCAGGACATTAACTTCAGGACATTAACTTCAGGACATTAATTTCCAAACATTTCTGGTTCTGTTTGCGACACGTCAATTTCAAGAAAATAATTTCAAGACATTATCAAAACATTTCTGGTTCTGTTTGCGACACGTCAACTTCAGGACATTAACTTCAGGACATTAACTTCAGGACATTAACTTCAGGACATTAACTTCAGGACATTAACTTCAGGACATTAACTTCAGGACATTAACTTCAGGACATTAACTTCAGGACATTAACTTCAGGACATTAACTTCAGGACATTAACTTCAGGACATTAACTTCAGGACATTAACTTCAGGACATTAACTTCAGGACATTAACTTCAGGACATTAACTTCAGGACATTAACTTCAGGACATTAACTTCAGGACATTAACTTCAGGACATTAACTTCAGGACATTTACTTCAGGACATTTACTTCAGGACATTTACTTCAGGACATTTACTTCAGGACATTTACTTCAGGACATTTACTTCAGGACATTTACTTCAGGACATTTACTTCAGGACATTTACTTCAGGACATTTACTTCAGGACATTTAATTCAGGACATTTACTTCAGGACATTTACTTCAGGACATTTACTTCAGGACATTTACTTCAGGACATTTACTTCAGGACATTTACTTCAGGACATTTACTTCAGGACATTTACTTCAGGACATTTACTTCAGGACATTTACTTCAGGACATTTACTTCAGGACATTTACTTCAGGACATTTACTTCAGGACATTTACTTCAGGACATTTACTTCAGGACATTTACTTCAGGACATTTACTTCAGGACATTTACTTCAGGACATTTACTTCAGGACATTTACTTCAGGACATTTACTTCAGGACATTTACTTCAGGACATTTACTTCAGGACATTAACTTCAGGACATTAACTTCAGGACATTAACTTCAGGACATTAACTTCAGGACATTAACTTCAGGACATTAATTTCCAAACATTTCTGGTTCTGTTTGCGACACGTCAATTTCAAGAAAATAATTTCAAGACATTATCAAAACATTTCTGGTTCTGTTTGCGACACGTCAATTTCAAGACATTAACTTCAGGACATTTACTTCAGGACATTTACTTCAGGACATTTACTTCAGGACATTTACTTCAGGACATTTACTTCAGGACATTTACTTCAGGACATTTACTTCAGGACATTTACTTCAGGACATTTACTTCAGGACATTTACTTCAGGACATTTACTTCAGGACATTTACTTCAGGACATTTACTTCAGGACATTTACTTCAGGACATTTACTTCAGGACATTTACTTCAGGACATTTACTTCAGGACATTTACTTCAGGACATTTACTTCAGGACATTTACTTCAGGACATTTACTTCAGGACATTTACTTCAGGACATTTACTTCAGGACATTTACTTCAGGACATTTACTTCAGGACATTTACTTCAGGACATTTACTTCAGGACATTTACTTCAGGACATTTACTTCAGGACATTTACTTCAGGACATTTACTTCAGGACATTTACTTCAGGACATTTACTTCAGGACATTTACTTCAGGACATTTACTTCAGGACATTTACTTCAGGACATTAACTTCAGGACATTAACTTCAGGACATTAACTTCAGGACATTAACTTCAGGACATTAACTTCAGGACATTAACTTCAGGACATTAACTTCAGGACATTAACTTCAGGACATTAACTTCAGGACATTAACTTCAGGACATTAACTTCAGGACATTAACTTCAGGACATTAACTTCAGGACATTAACTTCAGGACATTAACTTCAGGACATTTACTTCAGGACATTTACTTCAGGACATTTACTTCAGGACATTTACTTCAGGACATTTACTTCAGGACATTTACTTCAGGACATTTACTTCAGGACATTTACTTCAGGACATTTACTTCAGGACATTTACTTCAGGACATTTACTTCAGGACATTTACTTCAGGACATTTACTTCAGGACATTTACTTCAGGACATTAACTTCAGGACATTAACTTCAGGACATTAACTTCAGGACATTAACTTCAGGACATTAACTTCAGGACATTAACTTCAGGACATTAACTTCAGGACATTAACTTCAGGACATTAACTTCAGGACATGAACTTCAGGACATTAATTTCCAAACATTTCTGGTTCTGTTTGCGACACGTCAATTTCAAGAAAATAATTTCAAGACATTATCAAAACATTTCTGGTTCTGTTTGCGACACGTCAATTTCAGGACATTAACTTCAGGACATTAACTTCAGGACATTAACTTCAGGACATTTACTTCAGGACATTTACTTCAGGACATTTACTTCAGGACATTTACTTCAGGACATTTACTTCAGGACATTTACTTCAGGACATTTACTTCAGGACATTTACTTCAGGACATTTACTTCAGGACATTTACTTCAGGACATTTACTTCAGGACATTTACTTCAGGACATTTACTTCAGGACATTTACTTCAGGACATTTACTTCAGGACATTTACTTCAGGACATTTACTTCAGGACATTTACTTCAGGACATTTACTTCAGGACATTTACTTCAGGACATTTACTTCAGGACATTTACTTCAGGACATTTACTTCAGGACATTTACTTCAGGACATTTACTTCAGGACATTTACTTCAGGACATTTACTTCAGGACATTTACTTCAGGACATTTACTTCAGGACATTTACTTCAGGACATTAACTTCAGGACATTAACTTCAGGACATTAACTTCAGGACATTAACTTCAGGACATTAACTTCAGGACATTAACTTCAGGACATTAACTTCAGGACATTAACTTCAGGACATTAACTTCAGGACATTAACTTCAGGACATTAACTTCAGGACATTAACTTCAGGACATTAACTTCAGGACATTAACTTCAGGACATTAACTTCAGGACATTAACTTCAGGACATTTACTTCAGGACATTTACTTCAGGACATTTACTTCAGGACATTTACTTCAGGACATTTACTTCAGGACATTTACTTCAGGACATTTACTTCAGGACATTTACTTCAGGACATTTACTTCAGGACATTTACTTCAGGACATTTACTTCAGGACATTTACTTCAGGATATTTACTTCAGGACATTTACTTCAGGACATTTACTTCAGGACATTAACTTCAGGACATTAACTTCAGGACATTAACTTCAGGACATTAACTTCAGGACATTAACTTCAGGACATTAACTTCAGGACATTAACTTCAGGACATTAACTTCAGGACATTAACTTCAGGACATGAACTTCAGGACATTAATTTCCAAACATTTCTGGTTCTGTTTGCGACACGTCAATTTCAAGAAAATAATTTCAAGACATTATCAAAACATTTCTGGTTCTGTTTGCGACACGTCAATTTCAAGACATTAACTTCAGGACATTAACTTCAGGACATTAACTTCAGGACATTTACTTCAGGACATTTACTTCAGGACATTTACTTCAGGACATTTACTTCAGGACATTTACTTCAGGACATTTACTTCAGGACATTTACTTCAGGACATTTACTTCAGGACATTTACTTCAGGACATTTACTTCAGGACATTTACTTCAGGACATTTACTTCAGGACATTTACTTCAGGACATTTACTTCAGGACATTTACTTCAGGACATTTACTTCAGGACATTAACTTCAGGACATTAACTTCAGGACATTAACTTCAGGACATTAACTTCAGGACATTAATTTCCAAACATTTCTGGTTCTGTTTGCGACACGTCAATTTCAAGAAAATAATTTCAAGACATTATCAAAACATTTCTGGTTCTGTTTGCGACACGTCAACTTCAGGACATTAACTTCAGGACATTAACTTCAGGACATTAACTTCAGGACATTAACTTCAGGACATTAACTTCAGGACATTAACTTCAGGACATTAACTTCAGGACATTAACTTCAGGACATTAACTTCAGGACATTAACTTCAGGACATTAACTTCAGGACATTTACTTCAGGACATTTACTTCAGGACATTTACTTCAGGACATTTACTTCAGGACATTTACTTCAGGACATTTACTTCAGGACATTTACTTCAGGACATTTACTTCAGGACATTTACTTCAGGACATTTACTTCAGGACATTTACTTCAGGACATTTACTTCAGGACATTTACTTCAGGACATTTACTTCAGGACATTTACTTCAGGACATTTACTTCAGGACATTTACTTCAGGACATTTACTTCAGGACATTTACTTCAGGACATTTACTTCAGGACATTTACTTCAGGACATTTACTTCAGGACATTTACTTCAGGACATTTACTTCAGGACATTTACTTCAGGACATTTACTTCAGGACATTTACTTCAGGACATTTACTTCAGGACATTTACTTCAGGACATTTACTTCAGGACATTTACTTCAGGACATTTACTTCAGGACATTTACTTCAGGACATTTACTTCAGGACATTTACTTCAGGACATTTACTTCAGGACATTTACTTCAGGACATTTACTTCAGGACATTTACTTCAGGACATTTACTTCAGGACATTTACTTCAGGACATTTACTTCAGGACATTTACTTCAGGACATTTACTTCAGGACATTTACTTCAGGACATTTACTTCAGGACATTTACTTCAGGACATTTACTTCAGGACATTTACTTCAGGACATTTACTTCAGGACATTTACTTCAGGACATTTACTTCAGGACATTTACTTCAGGACATTTACTTCAGGACATTTACTTCAGGACATTTACTTCAGGACATTTACTTCAGGACATTTACTTCAGGACATTTACTTCAGGACATTTACTTCAGGACATTTACTTCAGGACATTTACTTCAGGACATTTACTTCAGGACATTTACTTCAGGACATTTACTTCAGGACATTTACTTCAGGACATTTACTTCAGGACATTTACTTCAGGACATTTACTTCAGGACATTTACTTCAGGACATTTACTTCAGGACATTTACTTCAGGACATTTACTTCAGGACATTTACTTCAGGACATTTACTTCAGGACATTTACTTCAGGACATTTACTTCAGGACATTTACTTCAGGACATTTACTTCAGGACATTTACTTCAGGACATTTACTTCAGGACATTTACTTCAGGACATTTACTTCAGGACATTTACTTCAGGACATTTACTTCAGGACATTTACTTCAGGACATTTACTTCAGGACATTTACTTCAGGACATTTACTTCAGGACATTTACTTCAGGACATTTACTTCAGGACATTTACTTCAGGACATTTACTTCAGGACATTTACTTCAGGACATTTACTTCAGGACATTTACTTCAGGACATTTACTTCAGGACATTTACTTCAGGACATTTACTTCAGGACATTTACTTCAGGACATTTACTTCAGGACATTTACTTCAGGACATTTACTTCAGGACATTTACTTCAGGACATTTACTTCAGGACATTTACTTCAGGACATTTACTTCAGGACATTTACTTCAGGACATTTACTTCAGGACATTTACTTCAGGACATTTACTTCAGGACATTTACTTCAGGACATTTACTTCAGGACATTTACTTCAGGACATTTACTTCAGGACATTTACTTCAGGACATTTACTTCAGGACATTTACTTCAGGACATTTACTTCAGGACATTTACTTCAGGACATTTACTTCAGGACATTTACTTCAGGACATTAACTTCAGGACATTAACTTCAGGACATTTACTTCAGGACATTAACTTCAGGACATTAACTTCAGGACATTAACTTCAGGACATTAACTTCAGGACATTAACTTCAGGACATTAACTTCAGGACATTAACTTCAGGACATTTACTTCAGGACATTTACTTCAGGACATTTACTTCAGGACATTAACTTCAGGACATTAACTTCAGGACATTAACTTCAGGACATTTACTTCAGGACATTTACTTCAGGACATTTACTTCAGGACATTAACTTCAGGACATTAACTTCAGGACATTAACTTCAGGACATTAACTTCAGGACATTAACTTCAGGACATTAACTTCAGGACATTAACTTCAGGACATTAACTTCAGGACATTAACTTCAGGACATTAACTTCAGGACATTAACTTCAGGACATTAACTTCAGGACATTAACTTCAGGACATTTACTTCAGGACATTAACTTCAGGACATTAACTTCAGGACATTAACTTCAGGACATTAACTTCAGGACATTAACTTCAGGACATTAACTTCAGGACATTAACTTCAGGACATTAACTTCAGGACATTAACTTCAGGACATTAATTTCGAAACATTTCTGGTTCTGTTTGCGACACGTCAATTTCAAGACAATAATTTCAAGGCATTCATTTCAAAACATTTCAGGTTCTGTTTGCGACACGTCATTTTCAAGACAATAATTTCAACGCATTCATTTCAGGACATTAATTTCAAGACGATAATTTCAGGACAATAATTTCAAGACAATAATTTCAGGGCATTAATTTCAAAACATTTCTTTCAGGTTCTGTTTGCGACACGTCAATTTCAGGACATTGATTTCAAAACATTTCAGGTTCCGTTTGCGACACGTTAATTTCAAGACAATAATTTTAAGACATTAATTTCGAAACATTTCTTTCAGGTTCCGTTTGCGACATGTTAACTTCAGGACATTAACTTCAGGACATTAACTTCAGGACATTAACCTCAGGACATTAACTTCAGGACATTAACTTCAGGACATTAACTTCAGAACATTAATTTCAGGACATTAATTTCAAGACAATAATTTCAAGGCAATCATTTCAAAACATTTCAGGTTCTGTTTGCGACACGTTATTTTCAAGACAATAATTTCAAGACAATAATTCCAAGACATTTCGTTCATGTACTGTTTGCGACACGTCAACTTCAAGAATATAATTTCAAGACATTAATTTCAGAACATTAATTTCAAGAAATTAATTTCAAAACATTTCTTTAAGGTTCTATTTGCGACACGTCATTTTCAAGAAAATAATTTCAAGACATGAATTTCAAGACAATAATTTCAGGGCAATAATTTCAAAACATTTCTTTCAGGTTCTGTTTGCGACACGTTAATTTAAAGACATTAATTTCAGGACATTAATTTCAGGACATTAATTTCAGGACATTAATTTCAGGACATTAATTTCAAAACATTAAATTCAAGACAATAATTTCAAGAGAATAATTTCAAAACATTTCAGGTTCTGTTTGCAACACGTTAATTTCAAAACAATAATTTCAGGACATTATTTCAGGTCATTAATTTCAGGACATTAATTTCAGGACATTAATTTCAAGACAATAATTTCAGGACATTAATTTCAAGACAATAATTTCAGGACATTAATTTCAAGACAATAATTTCAGGACATTAATTTCAAGACAATAATTTCAGGACATTAATTTCAAGACAATAATTTCAGGACATTAATTTCAAGACAATAATTTCAAGACAATAATTTCAAGACAATAATTTCAAGACAATAATTTCAAGACAATAATTTCAAGACAATAATTTCAAGACAATAATTTCAAGACAATAATTTCAAGACAATAATTTCAAGACAATAATTTCAAGACAATAATTTCACGACAATAATTTCAAGACAATAATTTCAAGACAATAATTTCAAGACAATAATTTCAAGACAATAATTTCAAGACAATAATTTCAAGACAACAATTTCAAGACAATAATTTCAAGACAACAATTTCAAGACAACAATTTCAAGACAACAATTTCAAGACAACAATTTCAAGACAACAATTTCAAGACAACAATTTCAAGACAACAATTTCAAGACAACAATTTCAAGACAATAATTTCAAGACAACAATTTCAAGACAACAATTTCAAGACAACAATTTCAAGACAACAATTTCAAGACAATAATTTCAAGACAATAATTTCAAGGCATTAATTTCAAAACATTAATTTCCAAAGATTTCTGGTTCTGTTTGCGACGCGATAATTTCAAGACAATAATTTCCAGACATTAATTTCGAAACATTTCTTTCAGGTTCCGTTTGCGACACGTTAACTTCAGGACATTAACTTCAGGACATTAACTTCAGGACATTAACTTCAGGACATTAACTTCAGGACATTAACTTCAGGACATTAACTTCAGGACATTAACTTCAGGACATTAACTTCAGGACATTAACTTCAGGACATTAACTTCAGGACATTAACTTCAGGACATTAACTTCAGGACATTAACTTCAGGACATTAACTTCAGGACATTAACTTCAGGACATTAACTTCAGGACATTAACTTCAGGACATTAACTTCAGGACATTAACTTCAGGACATTAACTTCAGGACATTAACTTCAGGACATTAACTTCAGGACATTAACTTCAGGACATTAACTTCAGGACATTAACTTCAGGACATTAACTTCAGGACATTAACTTCAGGACATTAACTTCAGGACATTAACTTCAGGACATTAACTTCAGGAGATTAACTTCAGGACATTAACTTCAGGACAATAACTTCAGGACAATAACTTCAGGACAATAACTTCAGGACAATAACTTCAGGACATTAACTTCAGGACATGAACTTCAGGACATTAATTTCAGGACATTAATTTCCAAACATTTCTGGTTCTGTTTGCGAGACACGTCAATTTCAAGAAAATAATTTCAAGACATTATCAAAACATTTCTGGTTCTGTTTGCAACACGTTAATTTCAAGACATTAATTTCAAAACATTTCTTTCAGGTTCTGTTTGCGACACGTTACTTTCAAGACAATAATTTCAAGGCATTCATTTCAAAACATTTCAGGTTCTGTTTGCGACAAGTCATTTTCAAGACAATAATTTCAAGGCATTCATTTCAGGACATTAATTTCAAGGCATTCATTTCAGGACATTAATTTCAAGGCATTCATTTCAGGACATTAATTTCAAGACATTAATTTCTAAACATTTCTTTCACGTTCTATTTGCGACACGTCATTTTCAAGAAAATAATTTCAAGACATTAATTTCAAGACAATAATTTCAAGACAATAATTTCAAGACAATAATTTCAAGACAATAATTTCAAGACAATAATTTCAAGGCATTAACTTCAAAACATTTCTTTCAGGTTCCGTTTGCGAAATGTTAACTTCAGGACATTAACTTCAGGACATTAACTTCAGGACATTAACTTCAGGACATTAACTTCAGGACATTAACTTCAGGACATTAACTTCAGGACATTAACTTCAGGACATTAACTTCAGGACATTAACTTCAGGACATTAACTTCAGTACATTAACTTCAGGACATTAACTTCAGGACATTAACTTCAGGACATTAACTTCAGGACATTAACTTCAGGACATTAACTTCAGGACATTTACTTCAGGACATTTACTTCAGGACATTTACTTCAGGACATTTACTTCAGGACATTTACTTCAGGACATTTACTTCAGGACATTTACTTCAGGACATTTACTTCAGGACATTTACTTCAGGACATTTACTTCAGGACATTTACTTCAGGACATTTACTTCAGGACATTTACTTCAGGACATTTACTTCAGGACATTTACTTCAGGACATTTACTTCAGGACATTTACTTCAGGACATTTACTTCAGGACATTTACTTCAGGACATTTACTTCAGGACATTTACTTCAGGACATTTACTTCAGGACATTTACTTCAGGACATTTACTTCAGGACATTTACTTCAGGACATTTACTTCAGGACATTTACTTCAGGACATTTACTTCAGGACATTAATTTCCAAACATTTCTGGTTCTGTTTGCGACACGTCAATTTCAAGAAAATAATTTCAAGACATTATCAAAACATTTCTGGTTCTGTTTGCGACACGTCAATTTCAAGACAATAATTTCAAGACAATAATTTCAAGACAATAATTTCAAGACAATAATTTCAAGACAATAATTTCAAGACAATAATTTCAAGACAATAATTTCAAGACAATAATTTCAAGACAATAATTTCAAGACAATAATTTCAAGACAATAATTTCAAGACAATAATTTCAAGACAATAATTTCAAGACAATAATTTCAAGGCATTCATTTCAGGACATTAATTTCAAGACAATAATTTCAAAACATTTCAGGTTCTGTTTGCACACGTCAATTTCAAGAAATTAATTTCAAAGCATTACTTTCAAAACTTTTCTTTAAGGTTCTGTTAGCGACACGTCAATTTCAAGACAATAACTTCAGGACATTAACTTCAGGACATTAACTTCAGGACATTAACTTCAGGACATTAACTTCAGGACATTAACTTCAGGACATTAACTTCAGGACATTAACTTCAGGACATTAACTTCAGGACATTAACTTCAGGACATTAACTTCAGGACATTAACTTCAGGACATTAACTTCAGGACATTAACTTCAGGACATTAATTACAGGACATTAATTTCCAAACATTTCTGGTTCTGTTTGCGACACGTCAATTTCAAGAAAATAATTTCAAGACATTATCAAAACATTTCTGGTTCTGTTTGCGACACGTTAATTTCAAGACATTAATTTCAAAACATTTCTTTGAGGTTCTGTTTGCGACACGTTAATTTCAAGACAATAATTTCAAGACAATAATTTCAAGACAATAATTTCAAGACAATAATTTCAAGACAATAATTTCAAGGCATTCATTTCAGGACATTAATTTCAAGACAATAATTTCAGGACAATAATTTCAAGACATTTCTTTCATGTTCTGTTTGCGACTCATCAATTTCAATATATTAATTTCAAAACATTTCAGGTTCTGTTTGCACACGTCAATTTCAAGAAATTAATTTCAAAGCATTACTTTCAAAACTTTTCTTTCAGGTTCTGTTTGCGACACGTCAATTTCAGGACATTAACTTCAGGACATTAACTTCAGGACATTAACTTCAGGACATTAACTTCAGGACATTAACTTCAGGACATTAACTTCAGGACATTAACTTCAGGACATTAACTTCAGGACATTAACTTCAGGACATTAACTTCAGGACATTAACTTCAGGACATTAACTTCAGGACATTAACTTCAGGACATTAACTTCAGGACATTAACTTCAGGACATTAACTTCAGGACATTAACTTCAGGACATTAACTTCAGGACATTAACTTCAGGACATTAACTTCAGGACATTAACTTCAGGACATTAACTTCAGGACATTAACTTCAGGACATTAACTTCAGGACATTAACTTCAGGACATTAACTTCAGGACATTAACTTCAGGACATTAACTTCAGGACATTAACTTCAGGACATTAACTTCAGGACATTAACTTCAGGACATTAACTTCAGGACATTAACTTCAGGACATTAACTTCAGGACATTAACTTCAGGACATTAACTTCAGGACATTAACTTCAGGACATTAACTTCAGGACATTAACTTCAGGACATTAACTTCAGGACATTAACTTCAGGACATTAACTTCAGGACATTAACTTCAGGACATTAACTTCAGGACATTAACTTCAGGACATTAACTTCAGGACATTAACTTCAGGACATTAACTTCAGGACATTAACTTCAGGACATTAACTTCAGGACATTAACTTCAGGACATTAACTTCAGGACATTAACTTCAGGACATTAACTTCAGGACATTAACTTCAGGACATTAACTTCAGGACATTAACTTCAGGACATTAACTTCAGGACATTAACTTCAGGACATTAACTTCAGGACATTAACTTCAGGACATTAACTTCAGGACATTAACTTCAGGACATTAACTTCAGGACATTAACTTCAGGACATTAACTTCAGGACATTAACTTCAGGACATTAACTTCAGGACATTAACTTCAGGACATTAACTTCAGGACATTTACTTCAGGACATTAACTTCAGGACATTTACTTCAGGACATTTACTTCAGGACATTTACTTCAGGACATTTACTTCAGGACATTTACTTCAGGACATTTACTTCAGGACATTAACTTCAGGACATTAACTTCAGGACATTAACTTCAGGACATTAACTTCAGGACATTAACTTCAGGACATTAACTTCAGGACATTTACTTCAGGACATTTACTTCAGGACATTTACTTCAGGACATTTACTTCAGGACATTTACTTCAGGACATTTACTTCAGGACATTTACTTCAGGACATTTACTTCAGGACATTTACTTCAGGACATTTACTTCAGGACATTTACTTCAGGACATTTACTTCAGGACATTTACTTCAGGACATTTACTTCAGGACATTTACTTCAGGACATTTACTTCAGGACATTTACTTCAGGACATTTACTTCAGGACATTTACTTCAGGACATTTACTTCAGGACATTTACTTCAGGACATTTACTTCAGGACATTTACTTCAGGACATTTACTTCAGGACATTTACTTCAGGACATTTACTTCAGGACATTTACTTCAGGACATTTACTTCAGGACATTTACTTCAGGACATTTACTTCAGGACATTTACTTCAGGACATTTACTTCAGGACATTTACTTCAGGACATTTACTTCAGGACATTTACTTCAGGACATTTACTTCAGGACATTTACTTCAGGACATTTACTTCAGGACATTTACTTCAGGACATTTACTTCAGGACATTTACTTCAGGACATTTACTTCAGGACATTTACTTCAGGACATTTACTTCAGGACATTTACTTCAGGACATTTACTTCAGGACATTTACTTCAGGACATTTACTTCAGGACATTTACTTCAGGACATTTACTTCAGGACATTTACTTCAGGACATTTACTTCAGGACATTTACTTCAGGACATTTACTTCAGGACATTAATTTCAGGACATTAATTTCCAAACATTTCTGGTTCTGTTTGCGACACGTCAATTTCAAGAAAATAATTTCAAGACATTATCAAAACATTTCTGGTTCTGTTTGCGACACGTCAATTTCAAGACATTAACTTCAGGACATTAACTTCAGGACATTAACTTCAGGACATTAACTTCAGGACATTAACTTCAGGACATTAACTTCAGGACATTAACTTCAGGACATTAATTTCAGGACATTAATTTCAAAACATTTCTGGTTCTGTTTGCGACACGTCAATTTCAAGAAAATAATTTCAAGACATTATCAAAACATTTCTGGTTCTGTTTGCGACACGTTAATTTCAAGACATTAATTTCAAAACATTTCTTTGAGGTTCTGTTTGCGACACGTTAATTTCAAGACAATAATTTCAAGACAATAATTTCAAGACAATAATTTCAAGACAATAATTTCAAGACAATAATTTCAAGGCATTCATTTCAGGACATTAATTTCAAGACAATAATTTCAGGACAATAATTTCAAGACATTTCTTTCATGTTCTGTTTGCGACTCGTCAATTTCAATATATTAATTTCAAAACATTTCAGGTTCTGTTTGCACACGTCAATTTCAAGAAATTAATTTCAAAGCATTACTTTCAAAACTTTTCTTTCAGGTTCTGTTTGCGACACGTCAATTTCAAGACATTAACTTCAGGACATTAACTTCAGGACATTAACTTCAGGACATTAACTTCAGGACATTAACTTCAGGACATTAACTTCAGGACATTAACTTCAGGACATTAACTTCAGGACATTAACTTCAGGACATTAACTTCAGGACATTAACTTCAGGACATTAACTTCAGGACATTAACTTCAGGACATTAACTTCAGGACATTAACTTCAGGACATTAACTTCAGGACATTAACTTCAGGACATTAACTTCAGGACATTAACTTCAGGACATTAACTTCAGGACATTAACTTCAGGACATTAACTTCAGGACATTTACTTCAGGACATTTACTTCAGGACATTTACTTCAGGACATTTACTTCAGGACATTTACTTCAGGACATTTACTTCAGGACATTTACTTCAGGACATTTACTTCAGGACATTTACTTCAGGACATTTACTTCAGGACATTTACTTCAGGACATTTACTTCAGGACATTTACTTCAGGACATTTACTTCAGGACATTTACTTCAGGACATTTACTTCAGGACATTTACTTCAGGACATTTACTTCAGGACATTTACTTCAGGACATTTACTTCAGGACATTTACTTCAGGACATTTACTTCAGGACATTTACTTCAGGACATTTACTTCAGGACATTTACTTCAGGACATTTACTTCAGGACATTTACTTCAGGACATTTACTTCAGGACATTTACTTCAGGACATTTACTTCAGGACATTTACTTCAGGACATTTACTTCAGGACATTTACTTCAGGACATTTACTTCAGGACATTTACTTCAGGACATTTACTTCAGGACATTTACTTCAGGACATTTACTTCAGGACATTTACTTCAGGACATTTACTTCAGGACATTTACTTCAGGACATTTACTTCAGGACATTTACTTCAGGACATTTACTTCAGGACATTTACTTCAGGACATTTACTTCAGGACATTTACTTCAGGACATTTACTTCAGGACATTTACTTCAGGACATTTACTTCAGGACATTTACTTCAGGACATTTACTTCAGGACATTTACTTCAGGACATTTACTTCAGGACATTTACTTCAGGACATTTACTTCAGGACATTTACTTCAGGACATTTACTTCAGGACATTTACTTCAGGACATTTACTTCAGGACATTTACTTCAGGACATTTACTTCAGGACATTTACTTCAGGACATTTACTTCAGGACATTTACTTCAGGACATTTACTTCAGGACATTTACTTCAGGACATTTACTTCAGGACATTTACTTCAGGACATTTACTTCAGGACATTTACTTCAGGACATTTACTTCAGGACATTTACTTCAGGACATTTACTTCAGGACATTTACTTCAGGACATTTACTTCAGGACATTTACTTCAGGACATTTACTTCAGGACATTTACTTCAGGACATTTACTTCAGGACATTTACTTCAGGACATTTACTTCAGGACATTTACTTCAGGACATTTACTTCAGGACATTTACTTCAGGACATTTACTTCAGGACATTTACTTCAGGACATTTACTTCAGGACATTTACTTCAGGACATTTACTTCAGGACATTTACTTCAGGACATTTACTTCAGGACATTTACTTCAGGACATTTACTTCAGGACATTTACTTCAGGACATTAAATTCAGGACATTAACTTCAGGACATTTACTTCAGGACATTAACTTCAGGACATTAACTTCAGGACATTAACTTCAGGACATTAACTTCAGGACATTAACTTCAGGACATTAACTTCAGGACATTTACTTCAGGACATTTACTTCAGGACATTTACTTCAGGACATTAACTTCAGGACATTAACTTCAGGACATTAACTTCAGGACATTTACTTCAGGACATTTACTTCAGGACATTTACTTCAGGACATTAACTTCAGGACATTAACTTCAGGACATTAACTTCAGGACATTAACTTCAGGACATTAACTTCAGGACATTAACTTCAGGACATTAACTTCAGGACATTAACTTCAGGACATTAACTTCAGGACATTAACTTCAGGACATTAACTTCAGGACATTAACTTCAGGACATTAACTTCAGGACATTTACTTCAGGACATTAACTTCAGGACATTAACTTCAGGACATTAACTTCAGGACATTAACTTCAGGACATTAACTTCAGGACATTAACTTCAGGACATTAACTTCAGGACATTAACTTCAGGACATTAACTTCAGGACATTAATTTCGAAACATTTCTGGTTCTGTTTGCGACACGTCAATTTCAAGACAATAATTTCAAGGCATTCATTTCAAAACATTTCAGGTTCTGTTTGCGACACGTCATTTTCAAGACAATAATTTCAACGCATTCATTTCAGGACATTAATTTCAAGACGATAATTTCAGGACAATAATTTCAAGACAATAATTTCAGGGCATTAATTTCAAAACATTTCTTTCAGGTTCTGTTTGCGACACGTCAATTTCAGGACATTGATTTCAAAACATTTCAGGTTCCGTTTGCGACACGTTAATTTCAAGACAATAATTTTAAGACATTAATTTCGAAACATTTCTTTCAGGTTCCGTTTGCGACATGTTAACTTCAGGACATTAACTTCAGGACATTAACTTCAGGACATTAACCTCAGGACATTAACTTCAGGACATTAACTTCAGGACATTAACTTCAGAACATTAATTTCAGGACATTAATTTCAAGACAATAATTTCAAGGCAATCATTTCAAAACATTTCAGGTTCTGTTTGCGACACGTTATTTTCAAGACAATAATTTCAAGACAATAATTCCAAGACATTTCGTTCATGTACTGTTTGCGACACGTCAACTTCAAGAATATAATTTCAAGACATTAATTTCAGAACATTAATTTCAAGAAATTAATTTCAAAACATTTCTTTAAGGTTCTATTTGCGACACGTCATTTTCAAGAAAATAATTTCAAGACATGAATTTCAAGACAATAATTTCAGGGCAATAATTTCAAAACATTTCTTTCAGGTTCTGTTTGCGACACGTTAATTTAAAGACATTAATTTCAGGACATTAATTTCAGGACATTAATTTCAGGACATTAATTTCAGGACATTAATTTCAAAACATTAATTTCAAGACAATAATTTCAAGAGAATAATTTCAAAACATTTCAGGTTCTGTTTGCAACACGTTAATTTCAAAACAATAATTTCAGGACATTATTTCAGGTCATTAATTTCAGGACATTAATTTCAGGACATTAATTTCAAGACAATAATTTCAGGACATTAATTTCAAGACAATAATTTCAGGACATTAATTTCAAGACAATAATTTCAGGACATTAATTTCAAGACAATAATTTCAGGACATTAATTTCAAGACAATAATATCAGGACATTAATTTCAAGACAATAATTTCAAGACAATAATTTCAAGACAATAATTTCAAGACAATAATTTCAAGACAATAATTTCAAGACAATAATTTCAAGACAATAATTTCAAGACAATAATTTCAAGACAATAATTTCACGACAATAATTTCAAGACAATAATTTCAAGACAATAATTTCAAGACAATAATTTCAAGACAATAATTTCAAGACAATAATTTCAAGACAACAATTTCAAGACAATAATTTCAAGACAACAATTTCAAGACAACAATTTCAAGACAACAATTTCAAGACAACAATTTCAAGACAACAATTTCAAGACAACAATTTCAAGACAACAATTTCAAGACAACAATTTCAAGACAATAATTTCAAGACAACAATTTCAAGACAACAATTTCAAGACAACAATTTCAAGACAACAATTTCAAGACAATAATTTCAAGACAATAATTTCAAGGCATTAATTTCAAAACATTAATTTCCAAAGATTTCTGGTTCTGTTTGCGACGCGATAATTTCAAGACAATAATTTCCAGACATTAATTTCGAAACATTTCTTTCAGGTTCCGTTTGCGACACGTTAACTTCAGGACATTAACTTCAGGACATTAACTTCAGGACATTAACTTCAGGACATTAACTTCAGGACATTAACTTCAGGACATTAACTTCAGGACATTAACTTCAGGACATTAACTTCAGGACATTAACTTCAGGACATTAACTTCAGGACATTAACTTCAGGACATTAACTTCAGGACATTAACTTCAGGACATTAACTTCAGGACATTAACTTCAGGACATTAACTTCAGGACATTAACTTCAGGACATTAACTTCAGGACATTAACTTCAGGACATTAACTTCAGGACATTAACTTCAGGACATTAACTTCAGGACATTAACTTCAGGACATTAACTTCAGGACATTAACTTCAGGACATTAACTTCAGGACATTAACTTCAGGACATTAACTTCAGGACATTAACTTCAGGAGATTAACTTCAGGACATTAACTTCAGGACAATAACTTCAGGACAATAACTTCAGGACAATAACTTCAGGACAATAACTTCAGGACATTAACTTCAGGACATGAACTTCAGGACATTAATTTCAGGACATTAATTTCCAAACATTTCTGGTTCTGTTTGCGACACGTCAATTTCAAGAAAATAATTTCAAGACATTATCAAAACATTTCTGGTTCTGTTTGCAACACGTTAATTTCAAGACATTAATTTCAAAACATTTCTTTCAGGTTCTGTTTGCGACACGTTACTTTCAAGACAATAATTTCAAGGCATTCATTTCAAAACATTTCAGGTTCTGTTTGCGACAAGTCATTTTCAAGACAATAATTTCAAGGCATTCATTTCAGGACATTAATTTCAAGGCATTCATTTCAGGACATTAATTTCAAGGCATTCATTTCAGGACATTAATTTCAAGACATTAATTTCTAAACATTTCTTTCACGTTCTATTTGCGACACGTCATTTTCAAGAAAATAATTTCAAGACATTAATTTCAAGACAATAATTTCAAGACAATAATTTCAAGACAATAATTTCAAGACAATAATTTCAAGACAATAATTTCAAGGCATTAACTTCAAAACATTTCTTTCAGGTTCCGTTTGCGAAATGTTAACTTCAGGACATTAACTTCAGGACATTAACTTCAGGACATTAACTTCAGGACATTAACTTCAGGACATTAACTTCAGGACATTAACTTCAGGACATTAACTTCAGGACATTAACTTCAGGACATTAACTTCAGGACATTAACTTCAGGACATTAACTTCAGGACATTAACTTCAGGACATTAACTTCAGGACATTAACTTCAGGACATTAACTTCAGGACATTAACTTCAGGACATTTACTTCAGGACATTTACTTCAGGACATTTACTTCAGGACATTTACTTCAGGACATTTACTTCAGGACATTTACTTCAGGACATTTACTTCAGGACATTTACTTCAGGACATTTACTTCAGGACATTTACTTCAGGACATTTACTTCAGGACATTTACTTCAGGACATTTACTTCAGGACATTTACTTCAGGACATTTACTTCAGGACATTTACTTCAGGACATTTACTTCAGGACATTTACTTCAGGACATTTACTTCAGGACATTTACTTCAGGACATTTACTTCAGGACATTTACTTCAGGACATTTACTTCAGGACATTTACTTCAGGACATTTACTTCAGGACATTAATTTCCAAACATTTCTGGTTCTGTTTGCGACACGTCAATTTCAAGAAAATAATTTCAAGACATTATCAAAACATTTCTGGTTCTGTTTGCGACACGTCAATTTCAAGACAATAATTTCAAGACAATAATTTCAAGACAATAATTTCAAGACAATAATTTCAAGACAATAATTTCAAGACAATAATTTCAAGACAATAATTTCAAGACAATAATTTCAAGACAATAATTTCAAGACAATAATTTCAAGACAATAATTTCAAGACAATAATTTCAAGACAATAATTTCAAGACAATAATTTCAAGGCATTCATTTCAGGACATTAATTTCAAGACAATAATTTCAAAACATTTCAGGTTCTGTTTGCACACGTCAATTTCAAGAAATTAATTTCAAAGCATTACTTTCAAAACTTTTCTTTAAGGTTCTGTTAGCGACACGTCAATTTCAAGACAATAACTTCAGGACATTAACTTCAGGACATTAACTTCAGGACATTAACTTCAGGACATTAACTTCAGGACATTAACTTCAGGACATTAACTTCAGGACATTAACTTCAGGACATTAACTTCAGGACATTAACTTCAGGACATTAACTTCAGGACATTAACTTCAGGACATTAACTTCAGGACATTAACTTCAGGACATTAACTTCAGGACATTAACTTCAGGACATTAACTTCAGGACATTAACTTCAGGACATTAACTTCAGGACATTAACTTCAGGACATTAACTTCAGGACATTAACTTCAGGACATTAACTTCAGGACATTAACTTCAGGACATTAACTTCAGGACATTAACTTCAGGACATTAACTTCAGGACATTAACTTCAGGACATTAACTTCAGGACATTAACTTCAGGACATTAACTTCAGGACATTAACTTCAGGACATTAACTTCAGGACATTAACTTCAGGACATTAACTTCAGGACATTAACTTCAGGACATTAACTTCAGGACATTAACTTCAGGACATTAACTTCAGGACATTAACTTCAGGACATTAACTTCAGGACATTAACTTCAGGACATTAACTTCAGGACATTAACTTCAGGACATTAACTTCAGGACATTAACTTCAGGACATTAACTTCAGGACATTAACTTCAGGACATTAACTTCAGGACATTAACTTCAGGACATTAACTTCAGGACATTAACTTCAGGACATTAACTTCAGGACATTAACTTCAGGACATTAACTTCAGGACATTAACTTCAGGACATTAACTTCAGGACATTAACTTCAGGACATTAACTTCAGGACATTAACTTCAGGACATTAACTTCAGGACATTAACTTCAGGACATTAACTTCAGGACATTAACTTCAGGACATTAACTTCAGGACATTAACTTCAGGACATTAACTTCAGGACATTAACTTCAGGACATTAACTTCAGGACATTAACTTCAGGACATTAACTTCAGGACATTAACTTCAGGACATTAACTTCAGGACATTAACTTCAGGACATTAACTTCAGGACATTAACTTCAGGACATTAACTTCAGGACATTAACTTCAGGACATTAACTTCAGGACATTAACTTCAGGACATTAACTTCAGGACATTAACTTCAGGACATTAACTTCAGGACATTTACTTCAGGACATTAACTTCAGGACATTAACTTCAGGACATTAACTTCAGGACATTAACTTCAGGACATTAACTTCAGGACATTAACTTCAGGACATTAACTTCAGGACATTAACTTCAGGACATTAACTTCAGGACATTAACTTCAGGACATTAACTTCAGGACATTAACTTCAGGACATTAACTTCAGGACATTAACTTCAGGACATTAACTTCAGGACATTAACTTCAGGACATTAACTTCAGGACATTAACTTCAGGACATTAACTTCAGGACATTAACTTCAGGACATTAACTTCAGGACATTAACTTCAGGACATTAACTTCAGGACATTAACTTCAGGACATTAACTTCAGGACATTAACTTCAGGACATTAACTTCAGGACATTAACTTCAGGACATTAACTTCAGGACATTTACTTCAGGACATTTACTTCAGGACATTAACTTCAGGACATTAACTTCAGGACATTAACTTCAGGACATTAACTTCAGGACATTAACTTCAGGACATTAACTTCAGGACATTAACTTCAGGACATTAACTTCAGGACATTAACTTCAGGACATTAACTTCAGGACATTAACTTCAGGACATTAACTTCAGGACATTAACTTCAGGACATTAACTTCAGGACATTAACTTCAGGACATTAACTTCAGGACATTAACTTCAGGACATTAACTTCAGGACATTAACTTCAGGACATTAACTTCAGGACATTAACTTCAGGACATTAACTTCAGGACATTAACTTCAGGACATTAACTTCAGGACATTAACTTCAGGACATTAACTTCAGGACATTAATTTCAGGACATTAATTTCCAAACATTTCTGGTTCTGTTTGCGGCACGTCAATTTCAAGAAAATAATTTCAAGACATTATCAAAACATTTCTGGTTCTGTTTGCGACACGTCAATTTCAAGACATTAACTTCAGGACATTAACTTCAGGACATTAATTTCAGGACATTAATTTCCAAACATTTCTGGTTCTGTTTGCGACACGTCAATTTCAAGAAAATAATTTCAAGACATTATCAAAACATTTCTGGTTCTGTTTGCGACACGTTAATTTCAAGACATTAATTTCAAAACATTTCTTTGAGGTTCTGTTTGCGACACGTTAATTTCAAGACAATAATTTCAAGACAATAATTTCAAGACAATAATTTCAAGACAATAATTTCAAGACAATAATTTCAAGACAATAATTTCAAGACAATAATTTCAAGACAATAATTTCAAGACAATAATTTCAAGACAATAATTTCAAGACAATAATTTCAAGACAATAATTTCAAGGCATTCATTTCAGGACATTAATTTCAAGACAATAATTTCAGGACAATAATTTCAAGACATTTCTTTCATGTTCTGTTTGCGACTCGTCAATTTCAATATATTAATTTCAAAACATTTCAGGTTCTGTTTGCACACGTCAATTTCAAGACATTAATTTCAAAGCATTACTTTCAAAACTTTTCTTTCAGGTTCTGTTTGCGACACGTCAATTTCAGGACATTAACTTCAGGACATTAACTTCAGGACATTAACTTCAGGACATTAACTTCAGGACATTAACTTCAGGACATTAACTTCAGGACATTAACTTCAGGACATTAACTTCAGGACATTAACTTCAGGACATTAACTTCAGGACATTAACTTCAGGACATTAACTTCAGGACATTTACTTCAGGACATTTACTTCAGGACATTTACTTCAGGACATTTACTTCAGGACATTTACTTCAGGACATTTACTTCAGGACATTTACTTCAGGACATTTACTTCAGGACATTTACTTCAGGACATTTACTTCAGGACATTTACTTCAGGACATTTACTTCAGGACATTTACTTCAGGACATTTACTTCAGGACATTTACTTCAGGACATTTACTTCAGGACATTTACTTCAGGACATTTACTTCAGGACATTTACTTCAGGACATTAACTTCAGGACATTAACTTCAGGACATTTACTTCAGGACATTAACTTCAGGACATTAACTTCAGGACATTAACTTCAGGACATTAACTTCAGGACATTAACTTCAGGACATTAACTTCAGGACATTAACTTCAGGACATTAACTTCAGGACATTAACTTCAGGACATTAACTTCAGGACATTAACTTCAGGACATTAACTTCAGGACATTAACTTCAGGACATTAACTTCAGGACATTAACTTCAGGACATTAACTTCAGGACATTAACTTCAGGACATTAACTTCAGGACATTAACTTCAGGACATTAACTTCAGGACATTAACTTCAGGACATTAACTTCAGGACATTAACTTCAGGACATTAACTTCAGGACATTAACTTCAGGACATTAACTTCAGGACATTAACTTCAGGACATTAACTTCAGGACATTAACTTCAGGACATTAACTTCAGGACATTAACTTCAGGACATTAACTTCAGGACATTAACTTCAGGACATTAACTTCAGGACATTAACTTCAGGACAATAACTTCAGGACAATAACTTCAGGACATTAACTTCAGGACATTAACTTCAGGACATTAACTTCAGGACATTAACTTCAGGACATTAACTTCAGGACATTAACTTCAGGACATTAACTTCAGGACATTAACTTCAGGACATTAACTTCAGGACATTTACTTCAGGACATTTACTTCAGGACATTTACTTCAGGACATTTACTTCAGGACATTTACTTCAGGACATTTACTTCAGGACATTTACTTCAGGACATTTACTTCAGGACATTTACTTCAGGACATTTACTTCAGGACATTTACTTCAGGACATTTACTTCAGGACATTAACTTCAGGACATTAACTTCAGGACATTTACTTCAGGACATTTACTTCAGGACATTTACTTCAGGACATTTACTTCAGGACATTTACTTCAGGACATTTACTTCAGGACATTAACTTCAGGACATTAACTTCAGGACATTAACTTCAGGACATTAACTTCAGGACATTAACTTCAGGACATTAACTTCAGGACATTAACTTCAGGACATTAACTTCAGGACATTAACTTCAGGACATTAACTTCAGGACATTAACTTCAGGACATTAACTTCAGGACATTAACTTCAGGACATTAACTTCAGGACATTAACTTCAGGACATTAACTTCAGGACATTAACTTCAGGACATTAACTTCAGGACATTAACTTCAGGACATTAACTTCAGGACATTAACTTCAGGACATTAACTTCAGGACATTAACTTCAGGACATTAACTTCAGGACATTAACTTCAGGACATTAACTTCAGGACATTAACTTCAGGACATTAACTTCAGGACATTAACTTCAGGACATTAACTTCAGGACATTAACTTCAGGACATTAACTTCAGGACATTAACTTCAGGACATTAACTTCAGGACATTAACTTCAGGACATTAACTTCAGGACATTAACTTCAGGACATTAACTTCAGGACATTAACTTCAGGACATTAACTTCAGGACATTAACTTCAGGACATTAACTTCAGGACATTAACTTCAGGACATTAACTTCAGGACATTAACTTCAGGACATTAACTTCAGGACATTAACTTCAGGACATTAACTTCAGGACATTAACTTCAGGACATTAACTTCAGGACATTAACTTCAGGACATTAACTTCAGGACATTAACTTCAGGACATTAACTTCAGGACATTAACTTCAGGACATTAACTTCAGGACATTAACTTCAGGACATTAACTTCAGGACATTAACTTCAGGACATTAACTTCAGGACATTAACTTCAGGACATTAACTTCAGGACATTAACTTCAGGACATTAACTTCAGGACATTAACTTCAGGACATTAACTTCAGGACATTAACTTCAGGACATTAACTTCAGGACATTAACTTCAGGACATTAACTTCAGGACATTAACTTCAGGACATTAACTTCAGGACATTAACTTCAGGACATTAACTTCAGGACATTAACTTCAGGACATTAACTTCAGGACATTAACTTCAGGACATTAACTTCAGGACATTAACTTCAGGACATTAACTTCAGGACATTAACTTCAGGACATTAACTTCAGGACATTTACTTCAGGACATTAACTTCAGGACATTTACTTCAGGACATTTACTTCAGGACATTTACTTCAGGACATTTACTTCAGGACATTTACTTCAGGACATTTACTTCAGGACATTAACTTCAGGACATTAACTTCAGGACATTAACTTCAGGACATTAACTTCAGGACATTAACTTCAGGACATTAACTTCAGGACATTAACTTCAGGACATTAACTTCAGGACATTAACTTCAGGACATTAACTTCAGGACATTAACTTCAGGACATTAACTTCAGGACATTAACTTCAGGACATTAACTTCAGGACATTAACTTCAGGACATTAACTTCAGGACATTAACTTCAGGACATTAACTTCAGGACATTAACTTCAGGACATTAACTTCAGGACATTAACTTCAGGACATTTACTTCAGGACATTTACTTCAGGACATTTACTTCAGGACATTTACTTCAGGACATTTACTTCAGGACATTTACTTCAGGACATTTACTTCAGGACATTTACTTCAGGACATTTACTTCAGGACATTTACTTCAGGACATTTACTTCAGGACATTTACTTCAGGACATTTACTTCAGGACATTTACTTCAGGACATTTACTTCAGGACATTTACTTCAGGACATTTACTTCAGGACATTTACTTCAGGACATTTACTTCAGGACATTTACTTCAGGACATTTACTTCAGGACATTTACTTCAGGACATTTACTTCAGGACATTTACTTCAGGACATTTACTTCAGGACATTTACTTCAGGACATTTACTTCAGGACATTTACTTCAGGACATTTACTTCAGGACATTTACTTCAGGACATTTACTTCAGGACATTTACTTCAGGACATTAATTTCCAAACATTTCTGGTTCTGTTTGCGACACGTCAATTTCAATAAAATAATTTCAAGACATTATCAAAACATTTCTGGTTCTGTTTGCGACACGTCAATTTCAAGACATTAACTTCAGGACATTAACTTCAGGACATTAACTTCAGGACATTAACTTCAGGACATTAACTTCAGGACATTAACTTCAGGACATTAATTACAGGACATTAATTTCCAAACATTTCTGGTTCTGTTTGCGACACGTCAATTTCAAGAAAATAATTTCAAGACATTATCAAAACATTTCTGGTTCTGTTTGCGACACGTTAATTTCAAGACATTAATTTCAAAACATTTCTTTGAGGTTCTGTTTGCGACACGTTAATTTCAAGACAATAATTTCAAGACAATAATTTCAAGACAATAATTTCAAGACAATAATTTCAAGACAATAATTTCAAGGCATTCATTTCAGGACATTAATTTCAAGACAATAATTTCAGGACAATAATTTCAAGACATTTCTTTCATGTTCTGTTTGCGACTCGTCAATTTCAATATATTAATTTCAAAACATTTCAGGTTCTGTTTGCACACGTCAATTTCAAGAAATTAATTTCAAAGCATTACTTTCAAAACTTTTCTTTCAGGTTCTGTTTGCGACACGTCAATTTCAAGACATTAACTTCAGGACATTAACTTCAGGACATTAACTTCAGGACATTAACTTCAGGACATTAACTTCAGGACATTAACTTCAGGACATTAACTTCAGGACATTAACTTCAGGACATTAACTTCAGGACATTAACTTCAGGACATTAACTTCAGGACATTAACTTCAGGACATTAACTTCAGGACATTAACTTCAGGACATTAACTTCAGGACATTAACTTCAGGACATTAACTTCAGGACATTAACTTCAGGACATTAACTTCAGGACATTAACTTCAGGACATTAACTTCAGGACATTTACTTCAGGACATTTACTTCAGGACATTTACTTCAGGACATTTACTTCAGGACATTTACTTCAGGACATTTACTTCAGGACATTTACTTCAGGACATTTACTTCAGGACATTTACTTCAGGACATTTACTTCAGGACATTTACTTCAGGACATTTACTTCAGGACATTTACTTCAGGACATTTACTTCAGGACATTTACTTCAGGACATTTACTTCAGGACATTTACTTCAGGACATTTACTTCAGGACATTTACTTCAGGACATTTACTTCAGGACATTTACTTCAGGACATTTACTTCAGGACATTTACTTCAGGACATTTACTTCAGGACATTTACTTCAGGACATTTACTTCAGGACATTTACTTCAGGACATTTACTTCAGGACATTTACTTCAGGACATTTACTTCAGGACATTTACTTCAGGACATTTACTTCAGGACATTTACTTCAGGACATTTACTTCAGGACATTTACTTCAGGACATTTACTTCAGGACATTTACTTCAGGACATTTACTTCAGGACATTTACTTCAGGACATTTACTTCAGGACATTTACTTCAGGACATTTACTTCAGGACATTTACTTCAGGACATTTACTTCAGGACATTTACTTCAGGACATTTACTTCAGGACATTTACTTCAGGACATTTACTTCAGGACATTTACTTCAGGACATTTACTTCAGGACATTAATTTCAGGACATTAATTTCCAAACATTTCTGGTTCTGTTTGCGACACGTCAATTTCAAGAAAATAATTTCAAGACATTATCAAAACATTTCTGGTTCTGTTTGCGACACGTCAATTTCAAGACATTAACTTCAGGACATTAACTTCAGGACATTAACTTCAGGACATTAACTTCAGGACATTAACTTCAGGACATTAACTTCAGGACATTAACTTCAGGACATTAATTTCAGGACATTAATTTCAAAACATTTCTGGTTCTGTTTGCGACACGTCAATTTCAAGAAAATAATTTCAAGACATTATCAAAACATTTCTGGTTCTGTTTGCGACACGTTAATTTCAAGACATTAATTTCAAAACATTTCTTTGAGGTTCTGTTTGCGACACGTTAATTTCAAGACAATAATTTCAAGACAATAATTTCAAGACAATAATTTCAAGACAATAATTTCAAGACAATAATTTCAAGACAATAATTTCAAGACAATAATTTCAAGACAATAATTTCAAGGCATTCATTTCAGGACATTAATTTCAAGACAATAATTTCAGGACAATAATTTCAAGACATTTCTTTCATGTTCTGTTTGCGACTCGTCAATTTCAATATATTAATTTCAAAACATTTCAGGTTCTGTTTGCACACGTCAATTTCAAGAAATTAATTTCAAAGCATTACTTTCAAAACTTTTCTTTCAGGTTCTGTTTGCGACACGTCAATTTCAAGACATTAACTTCAGGACATTAACTTCAGGACATTAACTTCAGGACATTAACTTCAGGACATTAACTTCAGGACATTAACTTCAGGACATTAACTTCAGGACATTAACTTCAGGACATTAACTTCAGGACATTAACTTCAGGACATTAACTTCAGGACATTAACTTCAGGACATTAACTTCAGGACATTAACTTCAGGACATTAACTTCAGGACATTAACTTCAGGACATTAACTTCAGGACATTAACTTCAGGACATTAACTTCAGGACATTAACTTCAGGACATTAACTTCAGGACATTAACTTCAGGACATTAACTTCAGGACATTAACTTCAGGACATTAACTTCAGGACATTAACTTCAGGACATTAACTTCAGGACATTAACTTCAGGACATTAACTTCAGGACATTAACTTCAGGACATTAACTTCAGGACATTAACTTCAGGACATTAACTTCAGGACATTAACTTCAGGACATTAACTTCAGGACATTAACTTCAGGACATTAACTTCAGGACATTAACTTCAGGACATTAATTTCAGGACATTAATTTCCAAACATTTCTGGTTCTGTTTGCGACACGTCAATTTCAAGAAAATAATTTCAAGACACTATCAAAATATTTCTGGTTCTGTTTGTGACACGTTAATTTCAAGACATTAATTTCAAAACATTTCTTTGAGCCTCTGTTTGCGACACGTTAATTTCAAGACAATAATTTCAAGACAATAATTTCAAGACAATAATTTCAAGACAATAATTTCAAGACAATAATTTCAAGACAATAATTTCAAGACAATAATTTCAAGACAATAATTTCAAGACAATAATTTCAAGACAATAATTTCAAGACAATAATTTCAAGGCATTCATTTCAGGACATTAATTTCAAGGCATTCATTTCAGGACATTAATTTCAAGACATTTCTTTCATGTTCTGTTTGCGACTCGTCAATTTCAAGACATTAATTTCAAAACATTTCTTTGAGGTTGTGTTTGCGACACGTTAATTTCAAGACAATAATTTCAAGACAATAATTTCAAGACAATAATTTCAAGACAATAATTTCAAGACAATAATTTCAAGACAATAATTTCAAGACAATAATTTCAAGGCATTCATTTCAGGACATTAATTTCAAGACAATAATTTCAGGACAATAATTTCAAGACATTTCTTTCATGTTCTGTTTGCGACTCGTCAATTTCAATATATTAATTTCAAAACATTTCAGGTTCTGTTTGCACACGTCAATTTCAAGAAATTAATTTCAAAGCATTACTTTCAAAACTTTTCTTTCAGGTTCTGTTTGCGACACGTCAATTTCAAGACATTAACTTCAGGACATTAACTTCAGGACATTAACTTCAGGACATTAACTTCAGGACATTAACTTCAGGACATTAACTTCAGGACATTAACTTCAGGACATTAATTTCGAAACATTTCTGGTTCTGTTTGCGACACGTCAAATTCAGGACATTAACTTCAGGACATTAACTTCAGGACATTAACTTCAGGACATTAATTTCAGGACAATAATTTCAAGACAATAATTTCAAGACAATAATTTCAAGGCATTCATTTCAAAACATTTCAGGTTCTGTTTGCGACACGTCATTTGCAAGACAATAATTTCAAGGCATTCATTTCAAAACATTTCAGGTTCTGTTTGCGACACGTCATTTTCAAGACAATAATTTCAAGGCATTCATTTCAAAACATTTCAGGTTCTGTTTGCGACACATTAACTTCAGGACATTAACTTCAGGACATTATCTTCAGGACATTAACTTCAGGACATTAACTTCAGGACATTAACTTCAGGACATTAACTTCAGGACATTAACTTCAGGACATTAACTTCAGGACATTAACTTCAGGACATTAACTTCAGGACATTAACTTCAGGACATTAACTTCAGGACATTAACTTCAGGACATTAAACTTCAGGACATTAACTTCAGGACATTAACTTCAGGACATTAACTTCAGGACATTAACTTCAGGACATTAACTTCAGGACATTAACTTCAGGACATTAACTTCAGGACATTAACTTCAGGACATTAACTTCAGGACATTAACTTCAGGACATTAACTTCAGGACATTAACTTCAGGACATTAACTTCAGGACATTAACTTCAGGACATTAACTTCAGGACATTAATTTCAGGACATTAATTTCCAAACATTTCTGGTTCTGTTTGCGACACGTCAATTTCAAGAAAATAATTTCAAGACATTATCAAAACATTTCTGGTTCTGTTTGCGACACGTTAATTTCAGGACATTAATTTCCAAACATTTCTGGTTCTGTTTGCGACACGTCAATTTCAAGAAAATAATTTCAAGACATTATCAAAACATTTCTGGTTCTGTTTGCGACACGTTAATTTCAAGACATTAATTTCAAAACATTTCTTTGAGGTTCTGTTTGCGACACGTTAATTTCAAGACAATAATTTCAAGACAATAATTTCAAGACAATAATTTCAAGACAATAATTTCAAGACAATAATTTCAAGACAATAATTTCAAGACAATAATTTCAAGACAATAATTTCAAGACAATAATTTCAAGACAATAATTTCAAGACAGTAATTTCAAGACAATAATTTCAAGACAATAATTTCAAGACAATAATTTCAAGACAATAATTTCAAGACAATAATTTCAAGACAATAATTTCAAGACAATAATTTCAAGACAATAATTTCAAGACAATAATTTCAAGACAATAATTTCAAGACAATAATTTCAAGGCATTCATTTCAAGGCATTCATTTCAAGGCATTCATTTCAGGACATTAATTTCAAGACAATAATTTCAGGACATTAATTTCAAGACAATAATTTCAGGACAATAATTTCAAGACAATAATTTCAAGACATTTCTTTCATGTTCTGTTTGCGACTCGTCAATTTCAATATATTAATTTCAAAACATTTCAGGTTCTGTTTGCACACGTCAATTTCAAGAAATTAATTTCAAAGCATTACTTTCAAAACTTTTTTTTCAGGTTCTGTTTGCGACACGTCAATTTCAGGACATTAACTTCAGGACATTAACTTCAGGACATTAACTTCAGGACATTAACTTCAGGACATTAACTTCAGGACATTAACTTCAGGACATTAACTTCAGGACATTAACTTCAGGACATTAACTTCAGGACATTAACTTCAGGACATTAACTTCAGGACATTAACTTCAGGACATTAACTTCAGGACATTAACTTCAGGACATTAACTTCAGGACATTAACTTCAGGACATTAACTTCAGGACATTAACTTCAGGACATTAACTTCAGGACATTAACTTCAGGACATTAACTTCAGGACATTAACTTCAGGACATTAACTTCAGGACATTAACTTCAGGACATTAACTTCAGGACATTAACTTCAGGACATTAACTTCAGGACATTAACTTCAGGACATTAACTTCAGGACATTAACTTCAGGACATTAACTTCAGGACATTAACTTCAGGACATTAACTTCAGGACATTTACTTCAGGACATTTACTTCAGGACATTTACTTCAGGACATTTACTTCAGGACATTTACTTCAGGACATTTACTTCAGGACATTTACTTCAGGACATTTACTTCAGGACATTTACTTCAGGACATTTACTTCAGGACATTTACTTCAGGACATTTACTTCAGGACATTTACTTCAGGACATTTACTTCAGGACATTTACTTCAGGACATTTACTTCAGGACATTTACTTCAGGACATTTACTTCAGGACATTTACTTCAGGACATTTACTTCAGGACATTTACTTCAGGACATTTACTTCAGGACATTTACTTCAGGACATTTACTTCAGGACATTTACTTCAGGACATTTACTTCAGGACATTTACTTCAGGACATTTACTTCAGGACATTTACTTCAGGACATTTACTTCAGGACATTTACTTCAGGACATTTACTTCAGGACATTTACTTCAGGACATTTACTTCAGGACATTTACTTCAGGACATTAATTTCCAAACATTTCTGGTTCTGTTTGCGACACGTCAATTTCAATAAAATAATTTCAAGACATTATCAAAACATTTCTGGTTCTGTTTGCGACACGTCAATTTCAAGACATTAACTTCAGGACATTAACTTCAGGACATTAACTTCAGGACATTAACTTCAGGACATTAACTTCAGGACATTAATTACAGGACATTAATTTCCAAACATTTCTGGTTCTGTTTGCGACACGTCAATTTCAAGAAAATAATTTCAAGACATTATCAAAACATTTCTGGTTCTGTTTGCGACACGTTAATTTCAAGACATTAATTTCAAAACATTTCTTTGAGGTTCTGTTTGCGACACGTTAATTTCAAGACAATAATTTCAAGACAATAATTTCAAGACAATAATTTCAAGACAATAATTTCAAGACAATAATTTCAAGGCATTCATTTCAGGACATTAATTTCAAGACAATAATTTCAGGACAATAATTTCAAGACATTTCTTTCATGTTCTGTTTGCGACTCATCAATTTCAATATATTAATTTCAAAACATTTCAGGTTCTGTTTGCACACGTCAATTTCAAGAAATTAATTTCAAAGCATTACTTTCAAAACTTTTCTTTCAGGTTCTGTTTGCGACACGTCAATTTCAAGACATTAACTTCAGGACATTAACTTCAGGACATTAACTTCAGGACATTAACTTCAGGACATTAACTTCAGGACATTAACTTCAGGACATTAACTTCAGGACATTAACTTCAGGACATTAACTTCAGGACATTAACTTCAGGACATTAACTTCAGGACATTAACTTCAGGACATTAACTTCAGGACATTAACTTCAGGACATTAACTTCAGGACATTAACTTCAGGACATTAACTTCAGGACATTAACTTCAGGACATTAACTTCAGGACATTAACTTCAGGACATTAACTTCAGGACATTAACTTCAGGACATTAACTTCAGGACATTAACTTCAGGACATTAACTTCAGGACATTAACTTCAGGACATTAACTTCAGGACATTAACTTCAGGACATTAACTTCAGGACATTAACTTCAGGACATTAACTTCAGGACATTAACTTCAGGACATTAACTTCAGGACATTAACTTCAGGACATTAACTTCAGGACATTAACTTCAGGACATTAACTTCAGGACATTAACTTCAGGACATTAACTTCAGGACATTAACTTCAGGACATTAACTTCAGGACATTAACTTCAGGACATTAACTTCAGGACATTAACTTCAGGACATTAACTTCAGGACATTAACTTCAGGACATTAACTTCAGGACATTAACTTCAGGACATTAACTTCAGGACATTAACTTCAGGACATTAACTTCAGGACATTAACTTCAGGACATTAACTTCAGGACATTAACTTCAGGACATTAACTTCAGGACATTAACTTCAGGACATTAACTTCAGGACATTAACTTCAGGACATTAACTTCAGGACATTTACTTCAGGACATTAACTTCAGGACATTTACTTCAGGACATTTACTTCAGGACATTTACTTCAGGACATTTACTTCAGGACATTTACTTCAGGACATTAACTTCAGGACATTAACTTCAGGACATTAACTTCAGGACATTAACTTCAGGACATTAACTTCAGGACATTAACTTCAGGACATTAACTTCAGGACATTAACTTCAGGACATTAACTTCAGGACATTAACTTCAGGACATTAACTTCAGGACATTAACTTCAGGACATTAACTTCAGGACATTAACTTCAGGACATTAACTTCAGGACATTAACTTCAGGACATTAACTTCAGGACATTAACTTCAGGACATTTACTTCAGGACATTTACTTCAGGACATTTACTTCAGGACATTTACTTCAGGACATTTACTTCAGGACATTTACTTCAGGACATTTACTTCAGGACATTTACTTCAGGACATTTACTTCAGGACATTTACTTCAGGACATTTACTTCAGGACATTTACTTCAGGACATTTACTTCAGGACATTTACTTCAGGACATTTACTTCAGGACATTTACTTCAGGACATTTACTTCAGGACATTTACTTCAGGACATTTACTTCAGGACATTTACTTCAGGACATTTACTTCAGGACATTTACTTCAGGACATTTACTTCAGGACATTTACTTCAGGACATTTACTTCAGGACATTTACTTCAGGACATTTACTTCAGGACATTTACTTCAGGACATTTACTTCAGGACATTTACTTCAGGACATTTACTTCAGGACATTTACTTCAGGACATTTACTTCAGGACATTTACTTCAGGACATTTACTTCAGGACATTTACTTCAGGACATTTACTTCAGGACATTTACTTCAGGACATTTACTTCAGGACATTTACTTCAGGACATTTACTTCAGGACATTTACTTCAGGACATTTACTTCAGGACATTTACTTCAGGACATTTACTTCAGGACATTTACTTCAGGACATTTACTTCAGGACATTTACTTCAGGACATTTACTTCAGGACATTTACTTCAGGACATTTACTTCAGGACATTAATTTCAGGACATTAATTTCCAAACATTTCTGGTTCTGTTTGCGACACGTCAATTTCAAGAAAATAATTTCAAGACATTATCAAAACATTTCTGGTTCTGTTTGCGACACGTCAATTTCAAGACATTAACTTCAGGACATTAACTTCAGGACATTAACTTCAGGACATTAACTTCAGGACATTAACTTCAGGACATTAACTTCAGGACATTAATTTCAGGACATTAATTTCAAAACATTTCTGGTTCTGTTTGCGACACGTCAATTTCAAGAAAATAATTTCAAGACATTATCAAAACATTTCTGGTTCTGTTTGCGACACGTTAATTTCAAGACATTAATTTCAAAACATTTCTTTGAGGTTCTGTTTGCGACACGTTAATTTCAAGACAATAATTTCAAGACAATAATTTCAAGACAATAATTTCAAGACAATAATTTCAAGACAATAATTTCAAGACAATAATTTCAAGACAATAACTTCAAGACAATAATTTCAAGACAATAATTTCAAGGCATTCATTTCAGGACATTAATTTCAAGACAATAATTTCAGGACAATAATTTCAAGACATTTCTTTCATGTTCTGTTTGCGACTCGTCAATTTCAATATATTAATTTCAAAACATTTCAGGTTCTGTTTGCACACGTCAATTTCAAGAAATTAATTTCAAAGCATTACTTTCAAAACTTTTCTTTCAGGTTCTGTTTGCGACACGTCAATTTCAAGACATTAACTTCAGGACATTAACTTCAGGACATTAACTTCAGGACATTAACTTCAGGACATTAACTTCAGGACATTAACTTCAGGACATTAACTTCAGGACATTAACTTCAGGACATTAACTTCAGGACATTAACTTCAGGACATTAACTTCAGGACATTAACTTCAGGACATTAACTTCAGGACATTAACTTCAGGACATTAACTTCAGGACATTAACTTCAGGACATTAACTTCAGGACATTAACTTCAGGACATTAACTTCAGGACATTAACTTCAGGACATTAACTTCAGGACATTAACTTCAGGACATTAACTTCAGGACATTAACTTCAGGACATTAACTTCAGGACATTAACTTCAGGACATTAACTTCAGGACATTAACTTCAGGACATTAACTTCAGGACATTAACTTCAGGACATTAACTTCAGGACATTAACTTCAGGACATTAACTTCAGGACATTAACTTCAGGACATTAACTTCAGGACATTAACTTCAGGACATTAACTTCAGGACATTAACTTCAGGACATTAACTTCAGGACATTAACTTCAGGACATTAATTTCAGGACATTAATTTCCAAACATTTCTGGTTCTGTTTGCGACACGTCAATTTCAAGAAAATAATTTCAAGACACTATCAAAATATTTCTGGTTCTGTTTGTGACACGTTAATTTCAAGACATTAATTTCAAAACATTTCTTTGAGCCTCTGTTTGCGACACGTTAATTTCAAGACAATAATTTCAAGACAATAATTTCAAGACAATAATTTCAAGACAATAATTTCAAGACAATAATTTCAAGACAATAATTTCAAGACAATAATTTCAAGACAATAATTTCAAGACAATAATTTCAAGGCATTCATTTCAGGACATTAATTTCAAGGCATTCATTTCAGGACATTAATTTCAAGACATTTCTTTCATGTTCTGTTTGCGACTCGTCAATTTCAAGACATTAATTTCAAAACATTTCTTTGAGGTTGTGTTTGCGACGCGTTAATTTCAAGACAATAATTTCAAGACAATAATTTCAAGACAATAATTTCAAGACAATAATTTCAAGACAATAATTTCAAGACAATAATTTCAAGGCATTCATTTCAGGACATTAATTTCAAGACAATAATTTCAGGACAATAATTTCAAGACATTTCTTTCATGTTCTGTTTGCGACTCGTCAATTTCAATATATTAATTTCAAAACATTTCAGGTTCTGTTTGCACACGTCAATTTCAAGAAATTAATTTCAAAGCATTACTTTCAAAACTTTTCTTTCAGGTTCTGTTTGCGACACGTCAATTTCAAGACATTAACTTCAGGACATTAACTTCAGGACATTAACTTCAGGACATTAACTTCAGGACATTAACTTCAGGACATTAACTTCAGGACATTAACTTCAGGACATTAATTTCGAAACATTTCTGGTTCTGTTTGCGACACGTCAAATTCAGGACATTAACTTCAGGACATTAACTTCAGGACATTAACTTCAGGACATTAATTTCAGGACAATAATTTCAAGACAATAATTTCAAGACAATAATTTCAAGGCATTCATTTCAAAACATTTCAGGTTCTGTTTGCGACACGTCATTTGCAAGACAATAATTTCAAGGCATTCATTTCAAAACATTTCAGGTTCTGTTTGCGACACGTCATTTTCAAGACAATAATTTCAAGGCATTCATTTCAAAACATTTCAGGTTCTGTTTGCGACACATTAACTTCAGGACATTAACTTCAGGACATTAACTTCAGGACATTAACTTCAGGACATTAACTTCAGGACATTAACTTCAGGACATTAACTTCAGGACATTAACTTCAGGACATTAACTTCAGGACATTAACTTCAGGACATTAACTTCAGGACATTAACTTCAGGACATTAACTTCAGGACATTAAACTTCAGGACATTAACTTCAGGACATTAACTTCAGGACATTAACTTCAGGACATTAACTTCAGGACATTAACTTCAGGACATTAACTTCAGGACATTAACTTCAGGACATTAACTTCAGGACATTAACTTCAGGACATTAACTTCAGGACATTAACTTCAGGACATTAACTTCAGGACATTAACTTCAGGACATTAACTTCAGGACATTAACTTCAGGACATTAATTTCAGGACATTAATTTCCAAACATTTCTGGTTCTGTTTGCGACACGTCAATTTCAAGAAAATAATTTCAAGACATTATCAAAACATTTCTGGTTCTGTTTGCGACACGTTAATTTCAGGACATTAATTTCCAAACATTTCTGGTTCTGTTTGCGACACGTCAATTTCAAGAAAATAATTTCAAGACATTATCAAAACATTTCTGGTTCTGTTTGCGACACGTTAATTTCAAGACATTAATTTCAAAACATTTCTTTGAGGTTCTGTTTGCGACACGTTAATTTCAAGACAATAATTTCAAGACAATAATTTCAAGACAATAATTTCAAGACAATAATTTCAAGACAATAATTTCAAGACAATAATTTCAAGACAATAATTTCAAGACAATAATTTCAAGACAATAATTTCAAGACAATAATTTCAAGACAATAATTTCAAGACAATAATTTCAAGACAGTAATTTCAAGACAATAATTTCAAGACAATAATTTCAAGACAATAATTTCAAGACAATAATTTCAAGACAATAATTTCAAGACAATAATTTCAAGACAATAATTTCAAGACAATAATTTCAAGACAATAATTTCAAGACAATAATTTCAAGACAATAATTTCAAGGCATTCATTTCAAGGCATTCATTTCAAGGCATTCATTTCAGGACATTAATTTCAAGACAATAATTTCAGGACATTAATTTCAAGACAATAATTTCAGGACAATAATTTCAAGACAATAATTTCAAGACAATAATTTCAAGACATTTCTTTCATGTTCTGTTTGCGACTCGTCAATTTCAATATATTAATTTCAAAACATTTCAGGTTCTGTTTGCACACGTCAATTTCAAGAAATTAATTTCAAAGCATTACTTTCAAAACTTTTTTTTCAGGTTCTGTTTGCGACACGTCAATTTCAGGACATTAACTTCAGGACATTAACTTCAGGACATTAACTTCAGGACATTAACTTCAGGACATTAACTTCAGGACATTAACTTCAGGACATTAACTTCAGGACATTAACTTCAGGACATTAACTTCAGGACATTAACTTCAGGACATTAACTTCAGGACATTAACTTCAGGACATTAACTTCAGGACATTAACTTCAGGACATTAACTTCAGGACATTAACTTCAGGACATTAACTTCAGGACATTAACTTCAGGACATTAACTTCAGGACATTAACTTCAGGACATTAACTTCAGGACATTAACTTCAGGACATTAACTTCAGGACATTAACTTCAGGACATTAACTTCAGGACATTAACTTCAGGACATTAACTTCAGGACATTAACTTCAGGACATTAACTTCAGGACATTAACTTCAGGACATTAACTTCAGGACATTAACTTCAGGACATTAACTTCAGGACATTAACTTCAGGACATTAACTTCAGGACATTAACTTCAGGACATTTACTTCAGGACATTTACTTCAGGACATTTACTTCAGGACATTTACTTCAGGACATTTACTTCAGGACATTTACTTCAGGACATTTACTTCAGGACATTTACTTCAGGACATTTACTTCAGGACATTTACTTCAGGACATTTACTTCAGGACATTTACTTCAGGACATTTACTTCAGGACATTTACTTCAGGACATTTACTTCAGGACATTTACTTCAGGACATTTACTTCAGGACATTTACTTCAGGACATTTACTTCAGGACATTTACTTCAGGACATTTACTTCAGGACATTTACTTCAGGACATTTACTTCAGGACATTTACTTCAGGACATTTACTTCAGGACATTTACTTCAGGACATTTACTTCAGGACATTTACTTCAGGACATTTACTTCAGGACATTTACTTCAGGACATTAATTTCCAAACATTTCTGGTTCTGTTTGCGACACGTCAATTTCAATAAAATAATTTCAAGACATTATCAAAACATTTCTGGTTCTGTTTGCGACACGTCAATTTCAAGACATTAACTTCAGGACATTAACTTCAGGACATTAACTTCAGGACATTAACTTCAGGACATTAACTTCAGGACATTAACTTCAGGACATTAATTACAGGACATTAATTTCCAAACATTTCTGGTTCTGTTTGCGACACGTCAATTTCAAGAAAATAATTTCAAGACATTATCAAAACATTTCTGGTTCTGTTTGCGACACGTTAATTTCAAGACATTAATTTCAAAACATTTCTTTGAGGTTCTGTTTGCGACACGTTAATTTCAAGACAATAATTTCAAGACAATAATTTCAAGACAATAATTTCAAGACAATAATTTCAAGACAATAATTTCAAGGCATTCATTTCAGGACATTAATTTCAAGACAATAATTTCAGGACAATAATTTCAAGACATTTCTTTCATGTTCTGTTTGCGACTCGTCAATTTCAATATATTAATTTCAAAACATTTCAGGTTCTGTTTGCACACGTCAATTTCAAGAAATTAA
Organism: Narcine bancroftii; assembly: GCF_036971445.1. NCBI lineage: Eukaryota > Metazoa > Chordata > Chondrichthyes > Torpediniformes > Narcinidae > Narcine > Narcine bancroftii. Next base: position 54,235 of record NW_027212027.1, read on the forward strand.
TTTCAAAGCATTACTTTCAAAACTTTTCTTTCAGGTTCTGTTTGCGACACGTCAATTTCAAGACATTAACTTCAGGACATTAACTTCAGGACATTAACTTCAGGACATTAACTTCAGGACATTAACTTCAGGACATTAACTTCAGGACATTAACTTCAGGACATTAACTTCAGGACATTAACTTCAGGACATTAACTTCAGGACATTAACTTCAGGACATTAACTTCAGGACATTAACTTCAGGACATTAACTTCAGGACATTAACTTCAGGACATTAACTTCAGGACATTAACTTCAGGACATTAACATCAGGACATTAACTTCAGGACATTAACTTCAGGACATTAACTTCAGGACATTAACTTCAGGACATTAACTTCAGGACATTTACTTCAGGACATTTACTTCAGGACATTTACTTCAGGACATTTACTTCAGGACATTTACTTCAGGACATTTACTTCAGGACATTTACTTCAGGACATTTACTTCAGGACATTTACTTCAGGACATTTACTTCAGGACATTTACTTCAGGACATTTACTTCAGGACATTTACTTCAGGACATTTACTTCAGGACATTTACTTCAGGACATTTACTTCAGGACATTTACTTCAGGACATTTACTTCAGGACATTTACTTCAGGACATTTACTTCAGGACATTTACTTCAGGACATTTACTTCAGGACATTTACTTCAGGACATTTACTTCAGGACATTTACTTCAGGACATTTACTTCAGGACATTTACTTCAGGACATTTACTTCAGGACATTTACTTCAGGACATTTACTTCAGGACATTTACTTCAGGACATTTACTTCAGGACATTTACTTCAGGACATTTACTTCAGGACATTTACTTCAGGACATTTACTTCAGGACATTTACTTCAGGACATTTACTTCAGGACATTTACTTCAGGACATTTACTTCAGGACATTTACTTCAGGACATTTACTTCAGGACATTTACTTCAGGACATTTACTTCAGGACATTTACTTCAGGACATTTACTTCAGGACATTTACTTCAGGACATTTACTTCAGGACATTTACTTCAGGACATTTACTTCAGGACATTTACTTCAGGACATTTACTTCAGGACATTTACTTCAGGACATTTACTTCAGGACATTAATTTCAGGACATTAATTTCCAAACATTTCTGGTTCTGTTTGCGACACGTCAATTTCAAGAAAATAATTTCAAGACATTATCAAAACATTTCTGGTTCTGTTTGCGACACGTCAATTTCAAGACATTAACTTCAGGACATTAACTTCAGGACATTAACTTCAGGACATTAACTTCAGGACATTAACTTCAGGACATTAACTTCAGGACATTAACTTCAGGACATTAACTTCAGGACATTAATTTCAGGACATTAATTTCAAAACATTTCTGGTTCTGTTTGCGACACGTCAATTTCAAGAAAATAATTTCAAGACATTATCAAAACATTTCTGGTTCTGTTTGCGACACGTTAATTTCAAGACATTAATTTCAAAACATTTCTTTGAGGTTCTGTTTGCGACACGTTAATTTCAAGACAATAATTTCAAGACAATAATTTCAAGACAATAATTTCAAGACAATAATTTCAAGACAATAATTTCAAGACAATAATTTCAAGACAATAATTTCAAGACAATAATTTCAAGGCATTCATTTCAGGACATTAATTTCAAGACAATAATTTCAGGACAATAATTTCAAGACATTTCTTTCATGTTCTGTTTGCGACTCGTCAATTTCAATATATTAATTTCAAAACATTTCAGGTTCTGTTTGCACACGTCAATTTCAAGAAATTAATTTCAAAGCATTACTTTCAAAACTTTTCTTTCAGGTTCTGTTTGCGACACGTCAATTTCAAGACATTAACTTCAGGACATTAACTTCAGGACATTAACTTCAGGACATTTACTTCAGGACATTAACTTCAGGACATTTACTTCAGGACATTAACTTCAGGACATTTACTTCAGGACATTAACTTCAGGACATTAACTTCAGGACATTTACTTCAGGACATTTACTTCAGGACATTTACTTCAGGACATTTACTTCAGGACATTTACTTCAGGACATTTACTTCAGGACATTTACTTCAGGACATTTACTTCAGGACATTTACTTCAGGACATTTACTTCAGGACATTTACTTCAGGACATTTACTTCAGGACATTTACTTCAGGACATTTACTTCAGGACATTTACTTCAGGACATTTACTTCAGGACATTTACTTCAGGACATTTACTTCAGGACATTTACTTCAGGACATTTACTTCAGGACATTTACTTCAGGACATTTACTTCAGGACATTTACTTCAGGACATTTACTTCAGGACATTTACTTCAGGACATTTACTTCAGGACATTTACTTCAGGACATTTACTTCAGGACATTTACTTCAGGACATTTACTTCAGGACATTTACTTCAGGACATTTACTTCAGGACATTTACTTCAGGACATTTACTTCAGGACATTTACTTCAGGACATTTACTTCAGGACATTTACTTCAGGACATTTACTTCAGGACATTTACTTCAGGACACTTACTTCAGGACACTTACTTCAGGACACTTACTTCAGGACACTTACTTCAGGACACTTACTTCAGGACACTTACTTCAGGACACTTACTTCAGGACACTTACTTCAGGACACTTACTTCAGGACACTTACTTCAGGACACTTACTTCAGGACACTTACTTCAGGACACTTACTTCAGGACACTTACTTCAGGACACTTACTTCAGGACACTTACTTCAGGACACTTACTTCAGGACACTTACTTCAGGACACTTACTTCAGGACATTAACTTCAGGACATTAACTTCAGGACATTAACTTCAGGACATTTACTTCAGGACATTTACTTCAGGACATTTACTTCAGGACATTAACTTCAGGACATTAACTTCAGGACATTAACTTCAGGACATTAACTTCAGGACATTAACTTCAGGACATTAACTTCAGGACATTAACTTCAGGACATTAACTTCAGGACATTAACTTCAGGACATTAACTTCAGGACATTAACTTCAGGACATTAACTTCAGGACATTAACTTCAGGACATTAACTTCAGGACATTAACTTCAGGACATTAACTTCAGGACATTAACTTCAGGACATTAACTTCAGGACATTAACTTCAGGACATTAACTTCAGGACATTAACTTCAGGACATTAACTTCAGGACATTAACTTCAGGACATTAACTTCAGGACATTAACTTCAGGACATTAATTTCAGGACATTAATTTCAGGACATTAATTTCAGGACATTAATTTCAGGACATTAATTTCAGGACATTAATTTCAGGACATTAATTTCAGGATATTAATTTCCAAACATTTCTGGTTCTGTTTGCGACACGTTAATTTCAAGACATTAATTTCAAAACATTTCTTTGAGCTTCTGTTTGCGACACGTTAATTTCAAGACAATAATTTCAAGACAATAATTTCAAGACAATAATTTCAAGACAATAATTTCAAGGCATTCATTTCAGGACATTAATTTCAAGACAATAATTTCAGGACAATAATTTCAAGACATTCATTTCAGGACATTAATTTCAAGACAATAATTTCAGGACAATAATTTCAAGACATTTCTTTCATGTTCTGTTTGCGACTCGTCAATTTCAATATATTAATTTCCAAACATTTCAGGTTCTGTTTCCACACGTCAATTTCAAGAAATTAATTTCAAAGCATTACTTTCAAAACTTTTCTTTCAGGTTCTGTTTGCGACACGTCAATTTCAAGACAATAATTTCAAGACAATAACTTCAGGACATTAACTTCAGGACATTAACTTCAGGACATTAACTTCAGGACATTAACTTCAGGACATTAACTTCAGGACATTAACTTCAGGACATTAACTTCAGGACATTAACTTCAGGACATTAACTTCAGGACATTAACTTCAGGACATTAACTTCAGGACATTAACTTCAGGACATTAACTTCAGGACATTAACTTCAGGACATTAACTTCAGGACATTAACTTCAGGACATTAACTTCAGGACATTAACTTCAGGACATTAACTTCAGGACATTAACTTCAGGACATTAACTTCAGGACATTAACTTCAGGACATTAACTTCAGGACATTAACTTCAGGACATTAACTTCAGGACATTAACTTCAGGACATTAACTTCAGGACATTAACTTCAGGACATTAACTTCAGGACATTAACTTCAGGACATTAACTTCAGGACATTAACTTCAGGACATTAACTTCAGGACATTAACTTCAGGACATTAACTTCAGGACATTAACTTCAGGACATTAACTTCAGGACATTAACTTCAGGACATTAACTTCAGGACATTAACTTCAGGACATTAACTTCAGGACATTAATTTCAGGACATTAATTTCCAAACATTTCTGGTTCTGTTTGCGACACGTCAATTTGAAGAAAATAATTTCAAGACATTATCAAAACATTTCTGGTTCTGTTTGCGACACGTTAATTTCAAGACATTAATTTCAAAACATTTCTTTGAGGTTCTGTTTGCGACACGTTAATTTCAAGACAATAATTTCAAGACAATAATTTCAAGACAATAATTTCAAGACAATAATTTCAAGACAATAATTTCAAGACAATAATTTCAAGACAATAATTTCAAGACAATAATTTCAAGACAATAATTTCAAGACAATAATTTCAAGACAATAATTTCAAGACAATAATTTCAAGACAATAATTTCAAGACAATAATTTCAAGACAATAATTTCAAGACAATAATTTCAAGACAATAATTTCAAGACAATAATTTCAAGACAATAATTTCAAGACAATAATTTCAAGACAATAATTTCAAGGCATTCATTTCAAGGCATTCATTTCAAGGCATTCATTTCAAGGCATTCATTTCAGGACATTAATTTCAAGACAATAATTTCAGGACATTAATTTCAAGACAATAATTTCAGGACAATAATTTCAAGACATTTCTTTCATGTTCTGTTTGCGACTCGTCAATTTCAATATATTAATTTCAAAACATTTCAGGTTCTGTTTGCACACGTCAATTTCAAGACATTAATTTCAAAGCATTACTTTCAAAACTTTTCTTTCAGGTTCTGTTTGCGACACGTCAATTTCAGGACATTAACTTCAGGACATTAACTTCAGGACATTAACTTCAGGACATTAACTTCAGGACATTAACTTCAGGACATTAACTTCAGGACATTAACTTCAGGACATTAACTTCAGGACATTAACTTCAGGACATTAACTTCAGGACATTAACTTCAGGACATTAACTTCAGGACATTAACTTCAGGACATTAACTTCAGGACATTAACTTCAGGACATTAACTTCAGGACATTAACTTCAGGACATTAACTTCAGGACATTAACTTCAGGACATTAACTTCAGGACATTAACTTCAGGACATTAACTTCAGGACATTAACTTCAGGACATTAACTTCAGGACATTAACTTCAGGACATTAACTTCAGGACATTAACTTCAGGACATTAACTTCAGGACATTAACTTCAGGACATTAACTTCAGGACATTAACTTCAGGACATTAACTTCAGGACATTAACTTCAGGACATTAACTTCAGGACATTAACTTCAGGACATTAACTTCAGGACATTAACTTCAGGACATTAATTTCAGGACATTAATTTCCAAACATTTCTGGTTCTGTTTGCGACACGTCAATTTCAAGAAAATAATTTCAAGACATTATCAAAACATTTCTGGTTCTGTTTGCGACACATCAATTTCAAGACATTAACTTCAGGACATTAACTTCAGGACATAAACCTCAGGATATTAATTTCAGGACATTAATTTCCAAACATTTCTGGTTCTGTTTGCGACACGTCAATTTCAAGAAAATAATTTCAAGACATTATCAAAACATTTCTGGTTCTGTTTGCGACACGTTAATTTCAAGACATTAATTTCAAAACATTTCTTTGAGGTTCTGTTTGCGACACGTCAATTTCAAGACATTAACTTCAGGACACTAACTTCAGGACACTTACTTCAGGACACTTACTTCAGGACATTTACTTCAGGACATTAACTTCAGGACATTAACTTCAGGACATTAACTTCAGGACATTAACTTCAGGACATTTACTTCAGGACACTTACTTCAGGACACTTACTTCAGGACACTTACTTCAGGACACTTACTTCAGGACACTTACTTCAGGACACTTACTTCAGGACACTTACTTCAGGACACTTACTTCAGGACACTTACTTCAGGACACTTACTTCAGGACACTTACTTCAGGACACTTACTTCAGGACATTAACTTCAGGACATTAACTTCAGGACATTAACTTCAGGACATTAACTTCAGGACATTAACTTCAGGACATTAACTTCAGGACATTAACTTCAGGACACTTACTTCAGGACACTTACTTCAGGACACTTACTTCAGGACATTTACTTCAGGACATTTACTTCAGGACATTTACTTCAGGACATTAACTTCAGGACATTAACTTCAGGACATTAACTTCAGGACATTAACTTCAGGACATTAACTTCAGGACATTAACTTCAGGACATTAACTTCAGGACATTAACTTCAGGACATTAACTTCAGGACATTAACTTCAGGACATTAACTTCAGGACATTAACTTCAGGACATTAACTTCAGGACATTAACTTCAGGACATTAACTTCAGGACACTTACTTCAGGACACTTACTTCAGGACACTAACTTCAGGACACTTACTTCAGGACACTAACTTCAGGACACTAACTTCAGGACATTAACTTCAGGACATTAACTTCAGGACATTAACTTCAGGACATTAACTTCAGGACATTAACTTCAGGACACTTACTTCAGGACACTTACTTCAGGACACTTACTTCAGGACACTTACTTCAGGACACTTACTTCAGGACACTTACTTCAGGACACTTACTTCAGGACACTTACTTCAGGACACTTACTTCAGGACACTTACTTCAGGACACTTACTTCAGGACACTTACTTCAGGACATTAACTTCAGGACATTAACTTCAGGACATTAACTTCAGGACATTAACTTCAGGACATTAACTTCAGGACATTAACTTCAGGACATTAACTTCAGGACATTAACTTCAGGACATTAACTTCAGGACATTAACTTCAGGACATTAACTTCAGGACATTAACTTCAGGACATTAACTTCAGGACATTAACTTCAGGACATTAACTTCAGGACATTAACTTCAGGACATTAACTTCAGGACATTAACTTCAGGACATTAACTTCAGGACATTAACTTCAGGACATTAACTTCAGGACATTTACTTCAGGACATTTACTTCAGGACATTTACTTCAGGACACTTACTTCAGGACACTTACTTCAGGACACTTACTTCAGGACACTTACTTCAGGACACTTACTTCAGGACACTTACTTCAGGACACTTACTTCAGGACATTAACTTCAGGACATTAACTTCAGGACATTAACTTCAGGACATTAACTTCAGGACATTAACTTCAGGACATTAACTTCAGGACATTAACTTCAGGACATTAACTTCAGGACATTAACTTCAGGACATTAACTTCAGGACATTAACTTCAGGACATTAACTTCAGGACATTTACTTCAGGACATTTACTTCAGGACATTTACTTCAGGACATTTACTTCAGGACATTTACTTCAGGACATTTACTTCAGGACATTTACTTCAGGACATTTACTTCAGGACATTTACTTCAGGACATTTACTTCAGGACATTTACTTCAGGACATTAATTTCAGGACATTAATTTCAGGACATTAACTTCAGGACATTAACTTCAGGACATTAACTTCAGGACATTAACTTCAGGACATTAACTTCAGGACATTAACTTCAGGACATTAACTTCAGGACATTAACTTCAGGACATTAACTTCAGGACATTAACTTCAGGACATTAAATTCAGGACATTAAATTCAGGACATTAACTTCAGGACACTTACTTCAGGACACTTACTTCAGGACACTAACTTCAGGACACTAACTTCAGGACACTTACTTCAGGACACTAACTTCAGGACACTAACTTCAGGACACTAACTTCAGGACATTAACTTCAGGACATTAACTTCAGGACACTTACTTCAGGACACTAACTTCAGGACACTTACTTCAGGACACTAACTTCAGGACACTAACTTCAGGACATTAACTTCAGGACATTAACTTCAGGACATTAACTTCAGGACATTAACTTCAGGACATTTACTTCAGGACACTTACTTCAGGACACTTACTTCAGGACACTTACTTCAGGACACTTACTTCAGGACACTTACTTCAGGACACTTACTTCAGGACACTTACTTCAGGACACTTACTTCAGGACACTTACTTCAGGACATTAACTTCAGGACATTAACTTCAGGACATTAACTTCAGGACATTAACTTCAGGACATTAACTTCAGGACATTAACTTCAGGACATTAACTTCAGGACATTAACTTCAGGACATTAACTTCAGGACATTAACTTCAGGACATTAACTTCAGGACATTAACTTCAGGACATTAACTTCAGGACATTAACTTCAGGACATTAACTTCAGGACATTAACTTCAGGACATTAACTTCAGGACATTAACTTCAGGACATTTACTTCAGGACATTTACTTCAGGACACTTACTTCAGGACACTTACTTCAGGACACTTACTTCAGGACACTTACTTCAGGACACTTACTTCAGGACACTTACTTCAGGACATTAACTTCAGGACATTAACTTCAGGACATTAACTTCAGGACATTAACTTCAGGACATTAACTTCAGGACATTAACTTCAGGACATTAACTTCAGGACATTAACTTCAGGACATTAACTTCAGGACATTAACTTCAGGACATTAACTTCAGGACATTAACTTCAGGACATTAACTTCAGGACATTAACTTCAGGACATTAACTTCAGGACATTTACTTCAGGACATTTACTTCAGGACATTTACTTCAGGACATTTACTTCAGGACATTTACTTCAGGACATTTACTTCAGGACATTTACTTCAGGACATTTACTTCAGGACATTAATTTCAGGACATTAACTTCAGGACATTAACTTCAGGACATTAACTTCAGGACATTAACTTCAGGACATTAACTTCAGGACATTAACTTCAGGACATTAACTTCAGGACATTAACTTCAGGACATTAACTTCAGGACATTAAATTCAGGACATTAACTTCAGGACACTTACTTCAGGACACTTACTTCAGGACACTAACTTCAGGACACTAACTTCAGGACACTTACTTCAGGACACTAACTTCAGGACACTAACTTCAGGACATTAACTTCAGGACATTAACTTCAGGACATTAACTTCAGGACATTAACTTCAGGACATTTACTTCAGGACACTTACTTCAGGACACTTACTTCAGGACACTTACTTCAGGACACTTACTTCAGGACACTTACTTCAGGACACTTACTTCAGGACACTTACTTCAGGACACTTACTTCAGGACATTAACTTCAGGACATTAACTTCAGGACATTAACTTCAGGACATTAACTTCAGGACATTAACTTCAGGACATTAACTTCAGGACATTAACTTCAGGACATTAACTTCAGGACATTAACTTCAGGACATTAACTTCAGGACATTAACTTCAGGACATTAACTTCAGGACATTAACTTCAGGACATTAACTTCAGGACATTAACTTCAGGACATTAACTTCAGGACATTTACTTCAGGACATTTACTTCAGGACATTTACTTCAGGACATTTACTTCAGGACATTTACTTCAGGACATTTACTTCAGGACATTTACTTCAGGACATTTACTTCAGGACATTTACTTCAGGACATTTACTTCAGGACATTTACTTCAGGACATTTACTTCAGGACATTTACTTCAGGACATTTACTTCAGGACATTTACTTCAGGACATTTACTTCAGGACATTTACTTCAGGACATTTACTTCAGGACATTTACTTCAGGACATTTACTTCAGGACATTTACTTCAGGACATTAATTTCAGGACATTAATTTCCAAACATTTCTGGTTCTGTTTGCGACACGTCAATTTCAAGAAAATAATTTCAAGACATTATCAAAACATTTCTGGTTCTGTTTGCGACACGTCAATTTCAAGACATTAACTTCAGGACATTAACTTCAGGACATTAACTTCAGGACATTAACTTCAGGACATTAATTTCAGGACATTAATTTCAGGACATTAATTTCCAAACATTTCTGGTTCTGTTTGCGACACGTCAATTTCAAGAAAATAATTTCAAGACATTATCAAAACATTTCTGGTTCTGTTTGCGACACGTTAATTTCAAGACATTAATTACAAAACATATCTTTGAGGTTCTGTTTGCGACACGTTAATTTCAAGACAATAATTTCAAGACAATAATTTCAAGACAATAATTTCAAGACAATAATTTCAAGACAATAATTTCAAGACAATAATTTCAAGACAATAATTTCAAGGCATTCATTTCAGGACATTAATTTCAAGACAATAATTTCAGGACAATAATTTCAAGACATTTCTTTCATGTTCTGTTTGCGACTCGTCAATTTCAATATATTAATTTCAAAACATTTCAGGTTCTGTTTGCACACGTCAATTTCAAGAAATTAATTTCAAAGCATTACTTTCAAAACTTTTCTTTCAGGTTCTGTTTGCGACACGTCAATTTCAGGACATTAACTTCAGGACATTAACTTCAGGACATTAACTTCAGGACATTTACTTCAGGACATTTACTTCAGGACATTTACTTCAGGACATTTACTTCAGGACATTTACTTCAGGACATTTACTTCAGGACATTTACTTCAGGACATTTACTTCAGGACATTTACTTCAGGACATTTACTTCAGGACATTTACTTCAGGACATTTACTTCAGGACATTTACTTCAGGACATTTACTTCAGGACATTTACTTCAGGACATTTACTTCAGGACATTTACTTCAGGACATTTACTTCAGGACATTTACTTCAGGACATTTACTTCAGGACATTTACTTCAGGACATTTACTTCAGGACATTTACTTCAGGACATTTACTTCAGGACATTTACTTCAGGACATTTACTTCAGGACATTTACTTCAGGACATTTACTTCAGGACATTTACTTCAGGACATTTACTTCAGGACATTTACTTCAGGACATTTACTTCAGGACATTTACTTCAGGACATTTACTTCAGGACATTTACTTCAGGACATTTACTTCAGGACATTTACTTCAGGACACTTACTTCAGGACACTTACTTCAGGACACTTACTTCAGGACACTTACTTCAGGACACTTACTTCAGGACACTTACTTCAGGACACTTACTTCAGGACACTTACTTCAGGACACTTACTTCAGGACACTTACTTCAGAACACTTACTTCAGGACACTTACTTCAGGACACTTACTTCAGGACATTTACTTCAGGACATTAACTTCAGGACATTAACTTCAGGACATTTACTTCAGGACATTTACTTCAGGACATTTACTTCAGGACATTAACTTCAGGACATTAACTTCAGGACATTAACTTCAGGACATTAACTTCAGGACATTAACTTCAGGACATTAACTTCAGGACATTAACTTCAGGACATTAACTTCAGGACATTAACTTCAGGACATTAACTTCAGGACATTAACTTCAGGACATTAACTTCAGGACATTAACTTCAGGACATTAACTTCAGGACATTAACTTCAGGACATTAACTTCAGGACATTAACTTCAGGACATTAACTTCAGGACATTAACTTCAGGACATTAACTTCAGGACATTAACTTCAGGACATTAACTTCAGGACATTAACTTCAGGACATTAACTTCAGGACATTAACTTCAGGACATTAATTTCAGGACATTAATTTCAGGACATTAATTTCAGGACATTAATTTCAGGACATTAATTTCAGGACATTAATTTCAGGATATTAATTTCCAAACATTTCTGGTTCTGTTTGCGACACGTCAATTTCAAGAAAATAATTTCAAGACATTATCAAAACATTTCTGGTTCTGTTTGCGACACGTTAATTTCAAGACATTAATTTCAAAACATTTCTTTGAGCTTCTGTTTGCGACACGTTAATTTCAAGACAATAATTTCAAGACAATAATTTCAAGACAATAATTTCAAGGCATTCATTTCAGGACATTAATTTCAAGACAATAATTTCAGGACAATAATTTCAAGACATTCATTTCAGGACATTAATTTCAAGACAATAATTTCAGGACAATAATTTCAAGACATTTCTTTCATGTTCTGTTTGCGACTCGTCAATTTCAATATATTAATTTCCAAACATTTCAGGTTCTGTTTCCACACGTCAATTTCAAGAAATTAATTTCAAAGCATTACTTTCAAAACTTTTCTTTCAGGTTCTGTTTGCGACACGTCAATTTCAAGACAATAATTTCAAGACAATAACTTCAGGACATTAACTTCAGGACATTAACTTCAGGACATTAACTTCAGGACATTAACTTCAGGACATTAACTTCAGGACATTAACTTCAGGACATTAACTTCAGGACATTAACTTCAGGACATTAACTTCAGGACATTAACTTCAGGACATTAACTTCAGGACATTAACTTCAGGACATTAACTTCAGGACATTAACTTCAGGACATTAACTTCAGGACATTAACTTCAGGACATTAACTTCAGGACATTAACTTCAGGACATTAACTTCAGGACATTAACTTCAGGACATTAACTTCAGGACATTAACTTCAGGACATTAACTTCAGGACATTAACTTCAGGACATTAACTTCAGGACATTAATTTCAGGACATTAACTTCAGGACATTAACTTCAGGACATTAACTTCAGGACATTAACTTCAGGACATTAACTTCAGGACATTAACTTCAGGACATTAACTTCAGGACATTAACTTCAGGACATTAACTTCAGGACATTAATTTCAGGACATTAATTTCCAAACATTTCTGGTTCTGTTTGCGACACGTCAATTTGAAGAAAATAATTTCAAGACATTATCAAAACATTTCTGGTTCTGTTTGCGACACGTTAATTTCAAGACATTAATTTCAAAACATTTCTTTGAGGTTCTGTTTGCGACACGTTAATTTCAAGACAATAATTTCAAGACAATAATTTCAAGACAATAATTTCAAGACAATAATTTCAAGACAATAATTTCAAGACAATAATTTCAAGACAATAATTTCAAGACAATAATTTCAAGACAATAATTTCAAGACAATAATTTCAAGACAATAATTTCAAGACAATAATTTCAAGACAATAATTTCAAGACAATAATTTCAAGACAATAATTTCAAGACAATAATTTCAAGACAATAATTTCAAGACAATAATTTCAAGACAATAATTTCAAGACAATAATTTCAAGACAATAATTTCAAGACAATAATTTCAAGGCATTCATTTCAAGGCATTCATTTCAAGGCATTCATTTCAAGGCATTCATTTCAGGACATTAATTTCAAGACAATAATTTCAGGACATTAATTTCAAGACAATAATTTCAGGACAATAATTTCAAGACATTTCTTTCATGTTCTGTTTGCGACTCGTCAATTTCAATATATTAATTTCAAAACATTTCAGGTTCGGTTTGCACACGTCAATTTCAGGACATTAACTTCAGGACATTAACTTCAGGACATAAACCTCAGGATATTAATTTCAGGACATTAATTTCCAAACATTTCTGGTTCTGTTTGCGACACGTCAATTTCAAGAAAATAATTTCAAGACATTATCAAAACATTTCTGGTTCTGTTTGCGACACGTTAATTTCAAGACATTAATTTCAAAACATTTCTTTGAGGTTCTGTTTGCGACACGTCAATTTCAAGACATTAACTTCAGGACACTAACTTCAGGACACTTACTTCAGGACACTTACTTCAGGACACTTACTTCAGGACACTTACTTCAGGACATTAACTTCAGGACATTAACTTCAGGACATTAACTTCAGGACATTAACTTCAGGACATTAACTTCAGGACATTAACTTCAGGACACTTACTTCAGGACACTTACTTCAGGACACTTACTTCAGGACACTTACTTCAGGACACTTACTTCAGGACACTTACTTCAGGACACTTACTTCAGGACACTTACTTCAGGACACTTACTTCAGGACACTTACTTCAGGACACTTACTTCAGGACATTAACTTCAGGACATTAACTTCAGGACATTAACTTCAGGACATTAACTTCAGGACATTAACTTCAGGACATTAACTTCAGGACATTAACTTCAGGACATTAACTTCAGGACATTAACTTCAGGACACTTACTTCAGGACACTTACTTCAGGACACTTACTTCAGGACACTTACTTCAGGACATTTACTTCAGGACATTTACTTCAGGACATTTACTTCAGGACATTTACTTCAGGACATTAATTTCAGGACATTAACTTCAGGACATTAACTTCAGGACATTAACTTCAGGACATTAACTTCAGGACATTAACTTCAGGACATTAACTTCAGGACATTAACTTCAGGACATTAACTTCAGGACATTAACTTCAGGACATTAACTTCAGGACATTAACTTCAGGACATTAACTTCAGGACATTAACTTCAGGACATTAACTTCAGGACATTAACTTCAGGACATTAACTTCAGGACACTTACTTCAGGACACTTACTTCAGGACACTAACTTCAGGACACTTACTTCAGGACACTAACTTCAGGACACTAACTTCAGGACATTAACTTCAGGACATTAACTTCAGGACATTAACTTCAGGACATTAACTTCAGGACATTTACTTCAGGACACTTACTTCAGGACACTTACTTCAGGACACTTACTTCAGGACACTTACTTCAGGACACTTACTTCAGGACACTTACTTCAGGACACTTACTTCAGGACACTTACTTCAGGACACTTACTTCAGGACACTTACTTCAGGACACTTACTTCAGGACACTAACTTCAGGACATTAACTTCAGGACATTAACTTCAGGACATTAACTTCAGGACATTAACTTCAGGACATTAACTTCAGGACATTAACTTCAGGACATTAACTTCAGGACATTAACTTCAGGACATTAACTTCAGGACATTAACTTCAGGACATTAACTTCAGGACATTAACTTCAGGACATTAACTTCAGGACATTAACTTCAGGACATTAACTTCAGGACATTAACTTCAGGACATTTACTTCAGGACATTTACTTCAGGACACTTACTTCAGGACACTTACTTCAGGACACTTACTTCAGGACACTTACTTCAGGACACTTACTTCAGGACACTTACTTCAGGACATTAACTTCAGGACATTAACTTCAGGACATTAACTTCAGGACATTAACTTCAGGACATTAACTTCAGGACATTAACTTCAGGACATTAACTTCAGGACATTAACTTCAGGACATTAACTTCAGGACATTAACTTCAGGACATTAACTTCAGGACATTAACTTCAGGACATTAACTTCAGGACATTAACTTCAGGACATTAACTTCAGGACATTAACTTCAGGACATTTACTTCAGGACATTTACTTCAGGACATTTACTTCAGGACATTTACTTCAGGACATTTACTTCAGGACATTTACTTCAGGACATTTACTTCAGGACATTTACTTCAGGACATTTACTTCAGGACATTTACTTCAGGACATTTACTTCAGGACATTAATTTCAGGACATTAACTTCAGGACATTAACTTCAGGACATTAACTTCAGGACATTAACTTCAGGACATTAACTTCAGGACATTAACTTCAGGACATTAACTTCAGGACATTAACTTCAGGACATTAACTTCAGGACATTAACTTCAGGACATTAACTTCAGGACATTAAATTCAGGACATTAACTTCAGGACACTTACTTCAGGACACTTACTTCAGGACACTAACTTCAGGACACTAACTTCAGGACACTTACTTCAGGACACTAACTTCAGGACACTAACTTCAGGACATTAACTTCAGGACATTAACTTCAGGACATTAACTTCAGGACATTAACTTCAGGACACTTACTTCAGGACACTAACTTCAGGACACTTACTTCAGGACACTTACTTCAGGACACTAACTTCAGGACACTAACTTCAGGACATTAACTTCAGGACATTAACTTCAGGACATTAACTTCAGGACATTAACTTCAGGACATTTACTTCAGGACACTTACTTCAGGACACTTACTTCAGGACACTTACTTCAGGACACTTACTTCAGGACACTTACTTCAGGACACTTACTTCAGGACACTTACTTCAGGACACTTACTTCAGGACATTAACTTCAGGACATTAACTTCAGGACATTAACTTCAGGACATTAACTTCAGGACATTAACTTCAGGACATTAACTTCAGGACATTAACTTCAGGACATTAACTTCAGGACATTAACTTCAGGACATTAACTTCAGGACATTAACTTCAGGACATTAACTTCAGGACATTAACTTCAGGACATTAACTTCAGGACATTAACTTCAGGACATTTACTTCAGGACATTTACTTCAGGACACTTACTTCAGGACACTTACTTCAGGACACTTACTTCAGGACACTTACTTCAGGACACTTACTTCAGGACACTTACTTCAGGACATTAACTTCAGGACATTAACTTCAGGACATTAACTTCAGGACATTAACTTCAGGACATTAACTTCAGGACATTAACTTCAGGACATTAACTTCAGGACATTAACTTCAGGACATTAACTTCAGGACATTAACTTCAGGACATTAACTTCAGGACATTAACTTCAGGACATTAACTTCAGGACATTAACTTCAGGACATTTACTTCAGGACATTTACTTCAGGACATTTACTTCAGGACATTTACTTCAGGACATTTACTTCAGGACATTTACTTCAGGACATTTACTTCAGGACATTTACTTCAGGACATTAATTTCAGGACATTAACTTCAGGACATTAACTTCAGGACATTAACTTCAGGACATTAACTTCAGGACATTAACTTCAGGACATTAACTTCAGGACATTAACTTCAGGACATTAACTTCAGGACATTAACTTCAGGACATTAACTTCAGGACATTAACTTCAGGACATTAAATTCAGGACATTAACTTCAGGACACTTACTTCAGGACACTTACTTCAGGACACTAACTTCAGGACACTTACTTCAGGACACTAACTTCAGGACACTAACTTCAGGACATTAACTTCAGGACATTAACTTCAGGACATTAACTTCAGGACATTAACTTCAGGACATTTACTTCAGGACACTTACTTCAGGACACTTACTTCAGGACACTTACTTCAGGACACTTACTTCAGGACACTTACTTCAGGACACTTACTTCAGGACACTTACTTCAGGACACTTACTTCAGGACACTTACTTCAGGACATTAACTTCAGGACATTAACTTCAGGACATTAACTTCAGGACATTAACTTCAGGACATTAACTTCAGGACATTAAATTCAGGACATTAACTTCAGGACATTAACTTCAGGACATTAACTTCAGGACATTAACTTCAGGACATTAACTTCAGGACATTAACTTCAGGACATTAACTTCAGGACATTAACTTCAGGACATTAACTTCAGGACATTAACTTCAGGACATTTACTTCAGGACATTTACTTCAGGACATTTACTTCAGGACATTTACTTCAGGACATTTACTTCAGGACATTTACTTCAGGACATTTACTTCAGGACATTTACTTCAGGACATTTACTTCAGGACATTTACTTCAGGACATTTACTTCAGGACATTTACTTCAGGACATTAATTTCAGGACATTAATTTCCAAACATTTCTGGTTCTGTTTGCGACACGTCAATTTCAAGAAAATAATTTCAAGACATTATCAAAACATTTCTGGTTCTGTTTGCGACACGTCAATTTCAAGACATTAACTTCAGGACATTAACTTCAGGACATTAACTTCAGGACATTAACTTCAGGACATTAACTTCAGGACATTAACTTCAGGACATTAATTTCAGGACATTAATTTCCAAACATTTCTGGTTCTGTTTGCGACACGTCAATTTCAAGAAAATAATTTCAAGACATTATCAAAACATTTCTGGTTCTGTTTGCGACACGTTAATTTCAAGACATTAATTTCAAAACATTTCTTTGAGGTTCTGTTTGCGACACGTTAATTTCAAGACAATAATTTCAAGACAATAATTTCAAGACAATAATTTCAAGACAATAATTTCAAGACAATAATTTCAAGACAATAATTTCAAGACAATAATTTCAAGACAATAATTTCAAGGCATTCATTTCAGGACATTAATTTCAAGACAATAATTTCAGGACAATAATTTCAAGACATTTCTTTCATGTTCTGTTTGCGACTCGTCAATTTCAATATATTAATTTCAAAACATTTCAGGTTCTGTTTGCACACGTCAATTTCAAGAAATTAATTTCAAAGCATTACTTTCAAAACTTTTCTTTCAGGTTCTGTTTGCGACACGTCAATTTCAGGACATTAACTTCAGGACATTAACTTCAGGACATTAACTTCAGGACATTAACTTCAGGACATTAACTTCAGGACATTAACTTCAGGACATTAACTTCAGGACATTAACTTCAGGACATTAACTTCAGGACATTAACTTCAGGACATTAACTTCAGGACATTAACTTCAGGACATTAACTTCAGGACATTAACTTCAGGACATTAACTTCAGGACATTAACTTCAGGACATTAACTTCAGGACATTAACTTCAGGACATTAACTTCAGGACATTAACTTCAGGACATTAACTTCAGGACATTAACTTCAGGACATTAACTTCAGGACATTAACTCAGGACATTAACTTCAGGACATTAACTTCAGGACATTAACTTCAGGACATTAACTTCAGGACATTAACTTCAGGACATTAACTTCAGGACATTAACTTCAGGACATTAACTTCAGGACATTAACTTCAGGACATTAACTTCAGGACATTAACTTCAGGACATTAACTTCAGGACATTAACTTCAGGACATTAACTTCAGGACATTAACTTCAGGACATTAACTTCAGGACATTAACTTCAGGACATTAACTTCAGGACATTAACTTCAGGACATTAACTTCAGGACATTAACTTCAGGACATTAACTTCAGGACATTAACTTCAGGACATTAACTTCAGGACATTAACTTCAGGACATTAACTTCAGGACATTAACTTCAGGACATTAACTTCAGGACATTAACTTCAGGACATTAACTTCAGGACATTAACTTCAGGACATTAACTTCAGGACATTAACTTCAGGACATTAACTTCAGGACATTAACTTCAGGACATTAACTTCAGGACATTAACTTCAGGACATTAACTTCAGGACATTAACTTCAGGACATTAACTTCAGGACATTTACTTCAGGACATTTACTTCAGGACATTTACTTCAGGACATTTACTTCAGGACATTTACTTCAGGACATTTACTTCAGGACATTTACTTCAGGACATTTTCTTCAGGACATTTTCTTCAGGACATTTTCTTCAGGACATTTACTTCAGGACATTTACTTCAGGACATTTACTTCAGGACATTTACTTCAGGACAATTTACTTCAGGACATTTACTTCAGGACATTTACTTCAGGACATTTACTTCAGGACATTTACTTCAGGACATTTACTTCAGGACATTTACTTCAGGACATTTACTTCAGGACATTTACTTCAGGACATTTACTTCAGGACATTTACTTCAGGACATTTACTTCAGGACATTTACTTCAGGACACTTACTTCAGGACACTTACTTCAGGACACTTACTTCAGGACACTTACTTCAGGACACTTACTTCAGGACACTTACTTCAGGACACTACTTCAGGACACTTACTTCAGGACACTTACTTCAGGACACTTACTTCAGGACACTTACTTCAGGACACTTACTTCAGGACACTTACTTCAGGACACTTACTTCAGGACACTTACTTCAGGACACTTACTTCAGGACACTTACTTCAGGACACTTACTTCAGGACACTTACTTCAGGACACTTACTTCAGGACACTTACTTCAGGACACTTACTTCAGGACACTTACTTCAGGACACTTACTTCAGGACACTTACTTCAGGACACTTACTTCAGGACACTTACTTCAGGACACTTACTTCAGGACACTTACTTCAGGACACTTACTTCAGGACACTTACTTCAGGACACTTACTTCAGGACACTTACTTCAGGACACTTACTTCAGGACACTTACTTCAGGACACTTACTTCAGGACACTTACTTCAGGACACTTACTTCAGGACACTTACTTCAGGACACTTACTTCAGGACACTTACTTCAGGACACTTACTTCAGGACACTTACTTCAGGACACTTACTTCAGGACACTTACTTCAGGACACTTACTTCAGGACACTTACTTCAGGACACTTACTTCAGGACACTTACTTCAGGACACTTACTTCAGGACACTTACTTCAGGACACTTACTTCAGGACACTTACTTCAGGACACTTACTTCAGGACACTTACTTCAGGACACTTACTTCAGGACACTTACTTCAGGACACTTACTTCAGGACACTTACTTCAGGACACTTACTTCAGGACACTTACTTCAGGACATTAACTTCAGGACATTAACTTCAGGACATTAACTTCAGGACATTTACTTCAGGACATTTACTTCAGGACATTTACTTCAGGACATTTACTTCAGGACATTAACTTCAGGACATTAACTTCAGGACATTAACTTCAGGACATTAACTTCAGGACATTAACTTCAGGACATTAACTTCAGGACATTAACTTCAGGACATTAACTTCAGGACATTAACTTCAGGACATTAACTTCAGGACATTAACTTCAGGACATTAACTTCAGGACATTAACTTCAGGACATTAACTTCAGGACATTAACTTCAGGACATTAACTTCAGGACATTAACTTCAGGACATTAACTTCAGGACATTAACTTCAGGACATTAACTTCAGGACATTAACTTCAGGACATTAACTTCAGGACATTAACTTCAGGACATTAACTTCAGGACATTAACTTCAGGACATTAATTTCAGGACATTAATTTCAGGACATTAATTCAGGACATTAATTTCAGGACATTAATTTCAGGACATTAATTTCAGGACATTAATTTCAGGACATTAATTTCAAGATATTAATTTCCAAACATTTCTGGTTCTGTTTGCGACACGTCAATTTCAAGAAAATAATTTCAAGACATTATCAAAACATTTCTGGTTCTGTTTGCGACACGTTAATTTCAAGACATTAATTTCAAAACATTTCTTTGAGCTTCTGTTTGCGAAACGTTAATTTCAAGACAATAATTTCAAGACAATAATTTCAAGACAATAATTTCAAGGCATTCATTTCAGGACATTAATTTCAAGACAATAATTTCAGGACAATAATTTCAAGACATTCATTTCAGGACATTAATTTCAAGACAATAATTTCAGGACAATAATTTCAAGACATTTCTTTCATGTTCTGTTTGCGACTCGTCAATTTCAATATATTAATTTCCAAACATTTCAGGTTCTGTTTGCACACGTCAATTTCAAGAAATTAATTTCAAAGCATTACTTCCAAAACTTTTCTTTCAGGTTCTGTTTGCGACACGTCAATTTCAAGACAATAATTCAAGACAATAACTTCAGGACATTAACTTCAGGACATTAACTTCAGGACATTAACTTCAGGACATTAACTTCAGGACATTAACTTCAGGACATTACTTCAGGACATTAACTTCAGGACATTAACTTCAGGACATTAACTTCAGGACATTAACTTCAGGACATTAACTTCAGGACATTAACTTCAGGACATTAACTTCAGGACATTAACTTCAGGACATTAACTTCAGGACATTAACTTCAGGACATTAACTTCAGGACATTAACTTCAGGACATTAACTTCAGGACATTAACTTCAGGACATTAACTTCAGGACATTAACTTCAGGACATTAACTTCAGGACATTAACTTCAGGACATTAACTTCAGGACATTAACTCAGGACATTAACTTCAGGACATTAACTTCAGGACATTAACTTCAGGACATTAACTTCAGGACATTAACTTCAGGACATTAACTTCAGGACATTAACTTCAGGACATTAACTTCAGGACATTAACTTCAGGACATTAACTTCAGGACATTAACTTCAGGACATTAACTTCAGGACATTAACTTCAGGACATTAACTTCAGGACATTAACTTCAGGACATTAACTTCAGGACATTAACTTCAGGACATTAACTTCAGGACATTAACTTCAGGACATTAACTTCAGGACATTAACTTCAGGACATTAACTTCAGGACATTAACTCAGGACATTAACTTCAGGACATTAACTTCAGGACATTAACTTCAGGACATTAACTTCAGGACATTAACTTCAGGACATTAACTTCAGGACATTAACTTCAGGACATTAACTTCAGGACATTAACTTCAGGACATTAACTTCAGGACATTAATTTCAGGACATTAATTTCAGGACATTAATTTCCAAACATTTCTGGTTCTGTTTGCGACACGTCAATTTCAAGAAAATAATTTCAAGACATTATCAAAACATTTCTGGTTCTGTTTGCGACACGTTAATTTCAAGACATTAATTTCAAAACATTTCTTTGAGGTTCTGTTTGCGACACGTTAATTTCAAGACAATAATTTCAAGACAATAATTTCAAGACAATAATTTCAAGACAATAATTTCAAGACAATAATTTCAAGACAATAATTTCAAGACAATAATTTCAAGACAATAATTTCAAGACAATAATTTCAAGACAATAATTTCAAGACAATAATTTCAAGACAATAATTTCAAGACAATAATTTCAAGGCATTCATTTCAAGGCATTCATTTCAAGGCATTCATTTCAGGACATAATTTCAAGACAATAATTTCAGGACATTAATTTCAAGACAATAATTTCAGGACAATAATTTCAAGACATTTCTTTCATGTTCTGTTTGCGACTCGTCAATTTCAATATATTAATTTCAAAACATTTCAGGTTCTGTTTGCACACGTCAATTTCAAGACATTAATTTCAAAGCATTACTTTCAAAACTTTTCTTTCAGGTTCTGTTTGCGACACGTCAATTTCAAGACATTAACTTCAGGACATTAACTTCAGGACATTAACTTCAGGACATTAACTTCAGGACATTAACTTCAGGACATTTACTTCAGGACATTTACTTCAGGACATTTACTTCAGGACATTTACTTCAGGACATTTACTTCAGGACATTTACTTCAGGACATTAACTTCAGGACATTAACTTCAGGACATTAACTTCAGGACATTTACTTCAGGACATTTACTTCAGGACATTTACTTCAGGACATTTACTTCAGGACATTTACTTCAGGACATTTACTTCAGGACATTTACTTCAGGACATTTACTTCAGGACATTTACTTCAGGACATTAACTTCAGGACATTAACTTCAGGACATTAACTTCAGGACATTAACTTCAGGACATTAATTTCAGGACATTAATTTCCAAACATTTCTGGTTCTGTTTGCGACACGTCAATTTCAAGAAATAATTTCAAGACATTATCAAAACATTTCTGGTTCTGTTTGCGACACGTCAATTTCAAGACATTAACTTCAGGACATTAACTTCAGGACATTAACTTCAGGACATTAACTTCAGGACATTAACTTCAGGACATTAATTTCAGGACATTAATTTCCAAACATTTCTGGTTCTGTTTGCGACACGTCAATTTCAAGAAAATAATTTCAAGACATTATCAAACATTTCTGGTTCTGTTTGCGACACGTTAATTTCAAGACATTAATTTCAAAACATTTCTTTGAGGTTCTGTTTGCGACACGTTAATTTCAAGACAATAATTTCAAGACAATAATTTCAAGACAATAATTTCAAGACAATAAGACAATAATTTCAAGACAATAATTTCAAGACAATAATTTCAAGACAATAATTTCAAGACAATAATTTCAAGACAATAATTTCAAGGCATTCATTTCAGGACATTAATTTCAAGACAATAATTTCAGGACAATAATTTCAAGACATTTCTTTCATGTTCTGTTTGCGACTCGTCAATTTCAATATATTAATTTCAAAACATTTCAGGTTCTGTTTGCACACGTCAATTTCAAGAAATTAATTTCAAAGCATTACTTTCAAAACTTTTCTTTCAGGTTCTGTTTGCGACACGTCAATTTCAGGACATTAACTTCAGGACGTTAACTTCAGGACGTTAACTTCAGGACGTTAACTTCAGGACGTTAACTTCAGGACGTTAACTTCAGGACGTTAACTTCAGGACGTTAACTTCAGGACGTTAACTTCAGGACGTTAACTTCAGGACGTTAACTTCAGGACGTTAACTTCAGGACGTTAACTTCAGGACGTTAACTTCAGGACGTTAACTTCAGGACATTAACTTCAGGACATTAACTTCAGGACACTTACTTCAGGACACTTACTTCAGGACACTTACTTCAGGACACTTACTTCAGGACACTTACTTCAGGACACTTACTTCAGGACACTTACTTCAGGACACTTACTTCAGGACACTTACTTCAGGACACTTACTTCAGGACACTTACTTCAGGACACTTACTTCAGGACACTTACTTCAGGACACTTACTTCAGGACACTTACTTCAGGACACTTACTTCAGGACACTTACTTCAGGACACTTACTTCAGGACACTTACTTCAGGACACTTACTTCAGGACACTTACTTCAGGACATTTACTTCAGGACATTTACTTCAGGACATTTACTTCAGGACATTTACTTCAGGACATTTACTTCAGGACATTTACTTCAGGACATTTACTTCAGGACATTTACTTCAGGACATTTACTTCAGGACATTTACTTCAGGACATTTACTTCAGGACATTTACTTCAGGACACTTACTTCAGGACACTTACTTCAGGACACTTACTTCAGGACACTTACTTCAGGACACTTACTTCAGGACACTTACTTCAGGACACTTACTTCAGGACACTTACTTCAGGACACTTACTTCAGGACACTTACTTCAGGACACTTACTTCAGGACACTTACTTCAGGACACTTACTTCAGGACACTTACTTCAGGACACTTACTTCAGGACACTTACTTCAGGACACTTACTTCAGGACACTTACTTCAGGACACTTACTTCAGGACACTTACTTCAGGACACTTACTTCAGGACACTTACTTCAGGACACTTACTTCAGGACACTTACTTCAGGACACTTACTTCAGGACACTTACTTCAGGACACTTACTTCAGGACACTTACTTCAGGACACTTACTTCAGGACACTTACTTCAGGACACTTACTTCAGGACACTTACTTCAGGACACTTACTTCAGGACACTTACTTCAGGACACTTACTTCAGGACACTTACTTCAGGACACTTACTTCAGGACACTTACTTCAGGACACTTACTTCAGGACACTTACTTCAGGACACTTACTTCAGGACACTTACTTCAGGACACTTACTTCAGGACACTTACTTCAGGACACTTACTTCAGGACACTTACTTCAGGACACTAACTTCAGGACACTAACTTCAGGACACTAACTTCAGGACAGTAACTTCAGGACATTAACTTCAGGACATTAACTTCAGGACATTAACTTCAGGACATTAACTTCAGGACATTAACTTCAGGACATTAACTTCAGGACATTAACTTCAGGACATTAACTTCAGGACATTAACTTCAGGACATTAACTTCAGGACATTAACTTCAGGACATTAACTTCAGGACATTAACTTCAGGACATTAACTTCAGGACATTAACTTCAGGACATTAACTTCAGGACATTTACTTCAGGACATTAACTTCAGGACATTAACTTCAGGACATTTACTTCAGGACATTTACTTCAGGACATTTACTTCAGGACATTTACTTCAGGACATTTACTTCAGGACATTTACTTCAGGACATTTACTTCAGGACATTTACTTCAGGACATTTACTTCAGGACATTTACTTCAGGACATTTACTTCAGGACATTTACTTCAGGACATTTACTTCAGGACATTTACTTCAGGACATTTACTTCAGGACATTTACTTCAGGACATTTACTTCAGGACATTTACTTCAGGACATTTACTTCAGGACATTTACTTCAGGACATTTACTTCAGGACATTTACTTCAGGACATTTACTTCAGGACATTTACTTCAGGACATTTACTTCAGGACATTTACTTCAGGACATTTACTTCAGGACATTTACTTCAGGACATTTACTTCAGGACATTTACTTCAGGACATTTACTTCAGGACACTTACTTCAGGACACTTACTTCAGGACACTTACTTCAGGACACTTACTTCAGGACACTTACTTCAGGACACTTACTTCAGGACACTTACTTCAGGACACTTACTTCAGGACACTTACTTCAGGACACTTACTTCAGGACACTTACTTCAGGACACTTACTTCAGGACACTTACTTCAGGACACTTACTTCAGGACACTTACTTCAGGACACTTACTTCAGGACATTTACTTCAGGACATTTACTTCAGGACATTTACTTCAGGACATTTACTTCAGGACATTTACTTCAGGACATTTACTTCAGGACATTTACTTCAGGACATTTACTTCAGGACATTTACTTCAGGACATTTACTTCAGGACATTTACTTCAGGACATTAACTTCAGGACATTAACTTCAGGACATTAACTTCAGGACATTAACTTCAGGACATTAACTTCAGGACATTAACTTCAGGACATTAACTTCAGGACATTAACTTCAGGACATTAACTTCAGGACATTAACTTCAGGACATTAACTTCAGGACATTAACTTCAGGACATTAACTTCAGGACATTAACTTCAGGACATTAACTTCAGGACATTAATTTCAGGACATTAATTTCAGGACATTAATTTCAGGACATTAATTTCAGGACATTAATTTCAGGACATTAATTTCAGGACATTAATTTCAGGACATTAATTTCAGGATATTAATTTCCAAACATTTCTGGTTCTGTTTGCGACACGTCAATTTCAAGAAAATAATTTCAAGACATTATCAAAACATTTCTGGTTCTGTTTGCGACACGTTAATTTCAAGACATTAATTTCAAAACATTTCTTTGAGCTTCTGTTTGCGACACGTTAATTTCAAGACAATAATTTCAAGACAATAATTTCAAGGCATTCATTTCAGGACATTAATTTCAAGACAATAATTTCAGGACAATAATTTCAAGACATTCATTTCAGGACATTAATTTCAAGACAATAATTTCAGGACAATAATTTCAAGACATTTCTTTCATGTTCTGTTTGCGACTCGTCAATTTCAAAATATTAATTTCCAAACATTTCAGGTTCTGTTTGCACACGTCAATTTCAAGAAATTAATTTCAAAGCATTACTTTCAAAACTTTTCTTTCAGGTTCTGTTTGCGACACGTCAATTTCAAGACAATAATTTCAAGACAATAACTTCAGGACATTAACTTCAGGACATTAACTTCAGGACATTAACTTCAGGACATTAACTTCAGGACATTAACTTCAGGACATTAACTTCAGGACATTAACTTCAGGACATTAACTTCAGGACATTAACTTCAGGACATTAACTTCAGGACATTAACTTCAGGACATTAACTTCAGGACATTAACTGCAGGACATTAACTGCAGGACATTAACTGCAGGACATTAACTGCAGGACATTAACTGCAGGACATTAACTTCAGGACATTAACTTCAGGACATTAACTTCAGGACATTAACTTCAGGACATTAACTTCAGGACATTAACTTCAGGACATTAACTTCATGACATTAACTTCAGGACATTAACTTCAGGACATTAACTTCAGGACATTAACTTCAGGACATTAACTTCAGGACATTAACTTCAGGACATTAACTTCAGGACATTAACTTCAGGACATTAACTTCAGGACATTAACTTCAGGACATTAACTTCAGGACATTAACTTCAGGACATTAACTTCAGGACATTAACTTCAGGACATTAACTTCAGGACATTAACTTCAGGACATTAACTTCAGGACATTAACTTCAGGACATTAACTTCAGGACATTAACTTCAGGACATTAATTTCAGGACATTAATTTCCAAACATTTCTGGTTCTGTTTCGACACGTCAATTTCAAGAAAATAATTTCAAGACATTATCAAAACATTTCTGGTTCTGTTTGCGACACGTTAATTTCAAGACATTAATTTCAAAACATTTCTTTGAGGTTCTGTTTGCGACACGTTAATTTCAAGACAATAATTTCAAGACAATAATTTCAAGACAATAATTTCAAGACAATAATTTCAAGACAATAATTTCAAGACAATAATTTCAAGACAATAATTTCAAGACAATAATTTCAAGACAATAATTTCAAGGCATTCATTTCAAGGCATTCATTTCAAGGCATTCATTTCAAGGCATTCATTTCAGGACATTAATTTCAAGACAATAATTTCAGGACATTAATTTCAAGACAATAATTTCAGGACAATAATTTCAAGACATTTCTTTCATGTTCTGTTTGCGACTCGTCAATTTCAATATATTAATTTCAAAACATTTCAGGTTCTGTTTGCACACGTCAATTTCAAGACATTAATTTCAAAGCATTACTTTCAAAACTTTTCTTTCAGGTTCTGTTTGCGACACGTCAATTTCAAGACATTAACTTCAGGACATTAACTTCAGGACATTAACTTCAGGACATTAACTTCAGGACATTAACTTCAGGACATTAACTTCAGGACATTAACTTCAGGACATTAACTTCAGGACATTAACTTCAGGACATTAACTTCAGGACATTAACTTCAGGACATTAACTTCAGGACATTAACTTCAGGACATTAACTTCAGGACATTAACTTCAGGACATTAACTTCAGGACATTAACTTCAGGACATTAACTTCAGGACATTAACTTCAGGACATTAACTTCAGGACATTAACTTCAGGACATTAACTTCAGGACATTAATTTCAGGACATTAATTTCCAAACATTTCTGGTTCTGTTTGCGACACGTCAATTTCAAGAAAATAATTTCAAGACATTATCAAAACATTTCTGGTTCTGTTTGCGACACGTTAATTTCAAGACATTAATTTCAAAACATTTCTTTGAGGTTCTGTTTGCGACACGTTAATTTCAAGACAATAATTTCAAGACAATAATTTCAAGACAATAATTTCAAGACAATAATTTCAAGACAATAATTTCAAGACAATAATTTCAAGACAATAATTTCAAGACAATAATTTCAAGGCATTCATTTCAAGGCATTCATTTCAAGGCATTCATTTCAAGGCATTCATTTCAAGGCATTCATTTCAGGACATTAATTTCAAGACAATAATTTCAGGACATTAATTTCAAGACAATAATTTCAGGACAATAATTTCAAGACATTTCTTTCATGTTCTGTTTGCGACTCGTCAATTTCAATATATTAATTTCAAAACATTTCAGGTTCTGTTTGCACACGTCAATTTCAAGACATTAATTTCAAAGCATTACTTTCAAAACTTTTCTTTCAGGTTCTGTTTGCGACACGTCAATTTCAAGACATTAACTTCAGGACATTAACTTCAGGACATTAACTTCAGGACATTAACTTCAGGACATTTACTTCAGGACATTAACTTCAGGACATTAACTTCAGGACATTAACTTCAGGACATTAACTTCAGGACATTAACTTCAGGAAATTAACTTCAGGACATTAACTTCAGGAAATTAACTTCAGGACATTAACTTCAGGACATTAATTTCAGGACATTAATTTCCAAACATTTCTGGTTCTGTTTGCGACACGTCAATTTCAAGAAAATAATTTCAAGACATTATCAAAACATTTCTGGTTCTGTTTGCGACACGTTAATTTCAAGACATTAATTTCAAAACATTTCTTTGAGGTTCTGTTTGCGACACGTTAATTTCAAGACAACAATTTCAAGACAATAATTTCAAGACAATAATTTCAAGACAATAATTTCAAGACAATAATTTCAAGACAATAATTTCAAGACAATAATTTCAAGACAATAATTTCAAGACAATAATTTCAAGGCATTCATTTCAGGACATTAATTTCAAGACAATAATTTCAGGACAATAATTTCAAGACATTTCTTTCATGTTCTGTTTGCGACTCGTCAATTTCAATATATTAATTTCAAAACATTTCAGGTTCTGTTTGCACACGTCAATTTCAAGAAATTAATTTCAAAGCATTACTTTCAAAACTTTTCTTTCAGGTTCTGTTTGCGACACGTCAATTTCAAGACGTTAACTTCAGGACGTTAACTTCAGGACGTTAACTTCAGGACGTTAACTTCAGGACGTTAACTTCAGGACGTTAACTTCAGGACGTTAACTTCAGGACGTTAACTTCAGGACGTTAACTTCAGGACGTTAACTTCAGGACGTTAACTTCAGGACGTTAACTTCAGGACGTTAACTTCAGGACGTTAACTTCAGGACGTTAACTTCAGGACGTTAACTTCAGGACGTTAACTTCAGGACGTTAACTTCAGGACGTTAACTTCAGGACGTTAACTTCAGGACGTTTACTTCAGGACGTTTACTTCAGGACATTTACTTCAGGACATTTACTTCAGGACATTTACTTCAGGACATTTACTTCAGGACATTTACTTCAGGACATTTACTTCAGGACATTTACTTCAGGACATTTACTTCAGGACATTTACTTCAGGACATTTACTTCAGGACATTTACTTCAGGACATTTACTTCAGGACATTTACTTCAGGACATTTACTTCAGGACATTTACTTCAGGACATTTACTTCAGGACATTTACTTCAGGACATTTACTTCAGGACATTTACTTCAGGACATTTACTTCAGGACATTTACTTCAGGACATTTACTTCAGGACATTTACTTCAGGACATTTACTTCAGGACATTTACTTCAGGACATTTACTTCAGGACATTTACTTCAGGACATTTACTTCAGGACATTTACTTCAGGACATTTACTTCAGGACATTTACTTCAGGACATTTACTTCAGGACATTAATTTCAGGACATTAATTTCCAAACATTTCTGGTTCTGTTTGCGACACGTCAATTTCAAGAAAATAATTTCAAGACATTATCAAAACATTTCTGGTTCTGTTTGCGACACGTCAATTTCAAGACATTAACTTCAGGACATTAACTTCAGGACATTAACTTCAGGACATTAACTTCAGGACATTAACTTCAGGACATTAACTTCAGGACATTAATTTCAGGACATTAATTTCCAAACATTTCTGGTTCTGTTTGCGACACGTCAATTTCAAGAAAATAATTTCAAGACATTATCAAAACATTTCTGGTTCTGTTTGCGACACGTTAATTTCAAGACATTAATTTCAAAACATTTCTTTGAGGTTCTGTTTGCGACACGTTAATTTCAAGACAACAATTTCAAGACAATAATTTCAAGACAATAATTTCAAGACAATAATTTCAAGACAATAATTTCAAGACAATAATTTCAAGACAATAATTTCAAGGCATTCATTTCAGGACATTAATTTCAAGACAATAATTTCAGGACAATAATTTCAAGACATTTCTTTCATGTTCTGTTTGCGACTCGTCAATTTCAATATATTAATTTCAAAACATTTCAGGTTCTGTTTGCACACGTCAATTTCAAGAAATTAATTTCAAAGCATTACTTTCAAAACTTTTCTTTCAGGTTCTGTTTGCGACACGTCAATTTCAAGACATTAACTTCAGGACATTAACTTCAGGACATTAACTTCAGGACATTAACTTCAGGACATTAACTTCAGGACATTAACTTCAGGACATTAACTTCAGGACATTAACTTCAGGACATTAACTTCAGGACATTAACTTCAGGACATTAACTTCAGGACATTAACTTCAGGACATTAACTTCAGGACATTAACTTCAGGACATTTACTTCAGGACATTAACTTCAGGACATTAACTTCAGGACATTAACTTCAGGACATTAACTTCAGGACATTAACTTCAGGACATTAACTTCAGGACATTAACTTCAGGACATTAACTTCAGGACATTAACTTCAGGACATTAACTTCAGGACATTAACTTCAGGACATTAACTTCAGGACATTAACTTCAGGACATTAACTTCAGGACATTTACTTCAGGACATTTACTTCAGAACATTAACTTCAGGACATTAACTTCAGGACATTAACTTCAGGACATTAACTTCAGGACATTAACTTCAGGACATTAACTTCAGGACATTAACTTCAGGACATTAACTTCAGGACATTAACTTCAGGACATTAACTTCAGGACATTAACTTCAGGACATTAACTTCAGGACATTAACTTCAGGACATTAACTTCAGGACATTAACTTCAGGACATTAACTTCAGGACATTAACTTCAGGACATTAACTTCAGGACATTAACTTCAGGACATTAACTTCAGGACATTAACTTCAGGACATTAACTTCAGGACATTAACTTCAGGACATTAACTTCAGGACATTAACTTCAGGACATTAACTTCAGGACATTAACTTCAGGACATTAACTTCAGGACATTAACTTCAGGACATTAACTTCAGGACATTAACTTCAGGACATTAACTTCAGGACATTAACTTCAGGACATTAACTTCAGCACATTAACTTCAGGACATTAACTTCAGGACATTAACTTCAGGACATTAACTTCAGGACATTAACTTCAGGACATTAACTTCAGGACATTAACTTCAGGACATTAACTTCAGGACATTAACTTCAGGACATTAACTTCAGGACATTAACTTCAGGACATTAACTTCAGGACATTAACTTCAGGACATTAACTTCAGGACATTAACTTAAGGACATTAACTTCAGGACATTAACTTCAGGACATTAACTTCAGGACATTAACTTCAGGACATTAACTTCAGGACATTAACTTCAGGACATTAACTTCAGGACATTAACTTCAGGACATTAACTTCAGGACATTAACTTCAGGACATTAACTTCAGGACATTAACTTCAGGACATTAACTTCAGGACATTAACTTCAGGACATTAACTTCAGGACATTAACTTCAGGACATTAACTTCAGGACATTAACTTCAGGACATTAACTTCAGGACATTAACTTCAGGACATTAACTTCAGGACATTAACTTCAGGACATTAACTTCAGGACATTAACTTCAGGACATTAACTTCAGGACATTAACTTCAGGACATTAACTTCAGGACATTAACTTCAGGACATTAACTTCAGGACATTAACTTCAGGACATTAACTTCAGGACATTAACTTCAGGACATTAACTTCAGGACATTAACTTCAGGACATTAACTTCAGGACACTTACTTCAGGACACTTACTTCAGGACACTAACTTCAGGACACTTACTTCAGGACACTAACTTCAGGACACTAACTTCAGGACACTTACTTCAGGACACTTACTTCAGGACACTTACTTCAGGACACTTACTTCAGGACACTTACTTCAGGACACTTACTTCAGGACACTTACTTCAGGACACTTACTTCAGGACACTTACTTCAGGACACTTACTTCAGGACATTAACTTCAGGACATTAACTTCAGGACATTAACTTCAGGACATTAACTTCAGGACATTAACTTCAGGACATTAACTTCAGGACATTAACTTCAGGACATTAACTTCAGGACATTAACTTCAGGACATTAACTTCAGGACATTAACTTCAGGACATTTACTTCAGGACATTTACTTCAGGACATTTACTTCAGGACATTTACTTCAGGACATTTACTTCAGGACATTTACTTCAGGACATTTACTTCAGGACATTTACTTCAGGACATTTACTTCAGGACATTTACTTCAGGACATTTACTTCAGGACATTTACTTCAGGACATTTACTTCAGGACATTTACTTCAGGACATTTACTTCAGGACATTTACTTCAGGACATTTACTTCAGGACATTTACTTCAGGACATTTACTTCAGGACATTTACTTCAGGACATTTACTTCAGGACATTTACTTCAGGACATTTACTTCAGGACATTTACTTCAGGACATTTACTTCAGGACATTTACTTCAGGACATTTACTTCAGGACATTTACTTCAGGACATTTACTTCAGGACATTTACTTCAGGACATTTACTTCAGGACATTTACTTCAGGACATTTACTTCAGGACATTTACTTCAGGACATTTACTTCAGGACATTAATTTCAGGACATTAATTTCCAAACATTTCTGGTTCTGTTTGCGACACGTCAATTTCAAGAAAATAATTTCAAGACATTATCAAAACATTTCTGGTTCTGTTTGCGACACGTCAATTTCAAGACATTAACTTCAGGACATTAACTTCAGGACATTAACTTCAGGACATTAACTTCAGGACATTAATTTCAGGACATTAATTTCCAAACATTTCTGGTTCTGTTTGCGACACGTCAATTTCAAGAAAATAATTTCAAGACATTATCAAAACATTTCTGGTTCTGTTTGCGACACGTTAATTTCAAGACATTAATTTCAAAACATTTCTTTGAGGTTCTGTTTGCGACACGTTAATTTCAAGACAATAATTTCAAGACAATAATTTCAAGACAATAATTTCAAGACAATAATTTCAAGACAATAATTTCAAGGCATTCATTTCAGGACATTAATTTCAAGACAATAATTTCAGGACAATAATTTCAAGACATTTCTTTCATGTTCTGTTTGCGACTCGTCAATTTCAATATATTAATTTCAAAACATTTCAGGTTCTGTTTGCACACGTCAATTTCAAGAAATTAATTTCAAAGCATTACTTTCAAAACTTTTCTTTCAGGTTCTGTTTGCGACACGTCAATTTCAAGAAATTAATTTCAAAGCATTACTTTCAAAACTTTTCTTTCAGGTTCTGTTTGCGACACGTCAATTTCAAGACATTAACTTCAGGACATTAACTTCAGGACATTAACTTCAGGACATTAACTTCAGGACATTAACTTCAGGACATTAACTTCAGGACATTAACTTCAGGACATTAACTTCAGGACATTAACTTCAGGACATTAACTTCAGGACATTAACTTCAGGACATTAACTTCAGGACATTAACTTCAGGACATTAACTTCAGGACATTAACTTCAGGACATTAACTTCAGGACATTAACTTCAGGACATTAACTTCAGGACATTAACTTCAGGACATTAACTTCAGGACATTAACTTCAGGACATTAACTTCAGGACATTAACTTCAGGACATTAACTTCAGGACATTAACTTCAGGACATTAACTTCAGGACATTAACTTCAGGACATTAACTTCAGGACATTAACTTCAGGACATTAACTTCAGGACATTAACTTCAGGACATTAACTTCAGGACATTAACTTCAGGACATTAACTTCAGGACATTAACTTCAGGACATTAACTTCAGGACATTAACTTCAGGACATTAACTTCAGGACATTAACTTCAGGACATTAACTTCAGGACATTAACTTCAGGACATTAACTTCAGGACATTAACTTCAGGACATTAACTTCAGGACATTAACTTCAGGACATTAATTTCCAAACATTTCTGGTCAATTTCAAGAAAATAATTTCAAGACATTATCAAAACATTTCTGGTTCTGTTTGCGACACGTCTGATTAGCTTGTTCCAGCCACTGTGTAAATTAATATGTTTGGATGGTTCAAAGCGAAAAGTTGAACAATCCCTACCTGGTTTCCTGTGAAGCGTCTGTTTACCGAGAAGTCTTGGTTGGAAGCCGTCAAGTTGCACACTCAAGCAGGTCCACTCTCACCATCACTGCTGCACTTCAGACTCCTTTTGTTTGAATGGAAATAGTCACCTCCTTCATTTTACTCACCTTTCCCAGTGCAGTCTCCTCCCCTCACTTTCTCCAAATCTCACAGGTCTGGAAAAGGTCCTTGAAAATCAAAATGATCAAATTACAAGTTTATATTTTGACATGCTGAACATGAAACAGTCACCTTGTTCATTGCACTCACCTTTCTCTCCAATCTCCTCTCCCTCCAAATTCCACAAATCCAGAAATGTACTTTTAAAAACAAAATTATGAAATGAGTTCTTTTTTCACATCATGCACATCACATGCTTTCTAAAAGGTGAAGCCAACTCAACTTCAATTACAAAGTCTGCAAACCATTTTGGTAAAAAAACACTTCAGTCTAGACACCATGTGCCTAAGCATCATCGGCATTTTTCCCAAAAATTGTGCTGTTTTCCGTGATTGTTTGCACATTTAATGCAGCACACCCTTGGGTTTTGTTTTCTCTTAATATACAAACAGGTTTTTTTGCCCATTTAAGGGTTTGTGAGAACTTGAGAACTTGTGTGCACTGAGTCGTGCACTCATAGAAGAACCTTGCAGGTGCAATTTGTTACACTAGGTCATGGACTCGTTTTGAATCACCTTGCAGGTGCAGTTTGTTACTGCCTTTTTTTAGTTTGACTCAGTCGTGCACTCATTTTGAATCAATGTGCAGGTGCAGTTTGTCACCATTTGTTTTTAATTTGACTGTCACGCACTCATTTTGAATCACCTTGCAGGTGCAGTTTGTTCCTGGTTTTTCTTAGTTTGACTCGGTTGTGCACTTGTTTGGAATCACCTTGAAGGTGCAATTTGTTACTGGTTTTTCTTTTCAATTTGACTCGGTTGTGCACTCGTTTTGAGTCACCTTGCAGGTGGAGTTTATTTCTGTTTTTGTTTGTGCCCTCGTTTTGAATCACCTTGCAGGTGCACTTGGTTAACTTTTTTGGGTTTGTCTCGGTCGTGCACTCATTTTGAAACACCTTGCAGGTGCAGTTTGTTACTGGCTTTTTTTAGTTAGACTCAGTCATCCAATCATTGTGAAACACCTTGAAGTTTCAGTTTGTTACTGGTTTTTTAGTTCAACTTTGCCATGCACTCATTGTGAAACACCTTGCAGCTGCAGTTTGTTACTGGTTTTTCTTTTTAGTTTGACTCGGTCGTGCACTTGTTCTGAATCACCTCGCAGGTGCAGTTTGTTAATGTTTTTTTTAGTTTGACTTGGTTGTGTACTCATTTTGAATCACCTTGCAGGTGCAGTTTGTTACTGTTTTTTTTAAAGTTTGACTCAGTCATGCACTCGTTTTGAATCACCTTGCAGATGCAGCTTGTTACTGGTTTGTTTAACTGTCGTGCTCTCGTTGTGAAACACATCACAGGCACTATTTGCAACGTGATAACTTGCCAAATTAGGCTTCTTCACTGTTCACCAAAACACTTGCCCAAACCTTGAGCCTGGACCAAAAACTGACCCATTCAGCACTCAACTGCTCAAATTCTGTCCTCTCTCAGCGAATTACCTCCCTGTCCCGGCAACTGAAAGGGACCAACCAACACCCACCCCCTGATTCAACACAAATCTCACATCTCAGGAAGGAAAAAGGTTTTTTTCAATAAAAATACTGAAAACTCACTGGCCTCACCAAGTACAACCATGGTAACTTGAGCATTTTCGTTAACTGCACATGCTGTGTGACATCCTTTTCCTTTGCACCTTTGAGGAGGACATCCAATTTACTCCACATTACAAATCAAATGACACCTTATGGTTAGCATTAGGGTTACAACTGCAACACATCTGATCCTCCATGCCCACAGTTTCTAGTTAATTCTAGTGTGATTGGCTTGTTCCAGCCACTGTGTAAATTAATATGTTTGGATGCTTTAAAGAGTAAAGTTGAAAGGATCCCTACCTGGTTTCCTGTGAAGCATCTGTTTACTGAGGAGTCTTGCTCGGAAGCCTACAAGTTGCACACTCAAGCAGGGCCACTCTCACCATCACTGCTGCACTTCGGACTCCTTTCGTTTGAATGGAAATAGTCACCTCCTTCATTTTACTCACCTTTCCCAGTGCAGTCTCCTCCCCTCACTTTCTCCAAATCTCACAGGTCTGGTAAAGGTCCTTGAAAATCATAATGATCAAATTACAAGTTTATATTTTGACATGCTGAACATGAAACAGTCACCTTATTCAATGCACTCACCTTTCCCTCCAATCTCCTCTCCCTCCAAATTCCACAAATCCAGAAATGTACTTGTAAAAACAAAATTATGAAATGAGTTCTTTTTTCACATCATGTACATCACATGCTTTCTAAAAGGTGAAGCCAACTCAACTTCAATTACAAAGTCTGCAAACCATTTTGGTAAAAAACACTTCAGTCTAGACGCCACGTGCCTAAGCATCATCGGCATTTTTCCAAAAATTGTGCTGTTTTCGAAGATTGTTTGCACATTTAACTCAGCACATCCTTGGGTTTTTTCTCCTAATGTACAAACAGGTTTTTTTGCCCATTTAAGAGTTTGTGAGAACTTGTGCACTCAGTCGTGCACTCATAGAAGAACCTTACATGTGCAGTTTGTTACACTAGGTCATGAACTCGTTGTGAACCACCTTGCAGGTGCAGTTTTACTGGTTTTGTGACTATCATACACGCATTGTGAAACAACTTGCAAGTGCAGTTTATTAGCAGCTTCGTGACTCGCTCATGCACTAGTTTTGAATCACCTTGCAAGTGCAGTTTGTTGATGCTTTTTTTTTAGTTTGACTCGGTTGTGCACTCGTTTTGAATCACCTTGCAGGTACAGTTTGTTACTGGTTTGACTCGGTTGTGCACTTGTTTTGAATCACCTTGCAGGTGCAGTTTGTTGCTGCTTTTTTTTTTAGTTTGACTCGATTGTGCACTCGTTTTGAATCACCTTGCAGGTACAGTTTGTTACTGGTTTGACTCGGTTGTGCACTTGTTTTGAATCACCTTGCAGGTGCAGTTTGTTACTGGTTTTTCTTTTTAGGTTGACTCGGTCGTGCACTTGTTTTGAATCACCTTGCAGGTAGTTTGTTACTGGATTTTTTTTTAGTTTGACTCAGTCGTGCACAGGTTTTGAGCACCTTGCAGGTGCAGTTTGTTACTGTTTTTTTTAAAATTTGACTCGGTCATGCACAGGTTTTCAATCACCTTGCAGGTGCAGTTTGTTACCAGTTTCTTTCAGTTTGACTCGGTCGTGCACTCGTTTTGAATCACCTTGCAGGTGGAGTTTATTACTGTTTTTGTTTGTGCCCTCGTTTTGAATCACCTTGCAGGTGCACTTGGTTAACTTTTTTGGGTTTGTCTCGGTCGTGCACCTATTTTGAAACACCTTGCAGGTGCAGTTTGTTACCGGATTTTTTTTTTGATTTTTTTAAATAAATTTGACTCGGTCGTGCACTCATTTTGAATCAACTTGCAGGTGCAATTTGTCACCGTTTATTTTAATTTGACTCTGTCATGCATTCGCTTTGAATCACCTTGCAGGTGGAGTTTGTTAACGTTTACTTTAAGTGTGACTCAGTCGTGCACTAGTTTTGAATCACCTTGCAGGTGCAGTTTGCAACATAACTTGGCCAAATTAGTCTTCTTCACTGTTCACTTAAACACTTGCCCAAACCTTGAGCCTGGAACAAAAAATGACCCGTTCACTCACCTGCTTAAATTCTGTTGTCTCTCACTCCAAATCATCTACCTGTCTCTGAAACAAAGATATCAACCAACACCCACCCCCGTTGTTGTGTTTTCATTCAACACAAATCTCACATCTCAGGAAGGAATTTTTTTTTAATACAATACTGAAAATTCACTGGCCCCACCAACTACCACTTACTAACTTGAACATTTTCATTAACTGCACATGCTGTGTGACACCCTTTTCCTTCGCACATTTGAGGAGGACATACCAATTTTCCCACATTACAAATCAAATGGCATCTCAGGATTAGGGTTAGTGTTACAGCTCCAAGACATCTGACCCTACGTCCCCACTGTTTCTAATTAGTTCTAGTGTGAAGTTCCAGCCACTGTAAATTAATGTATTTGGATCCTTTAAAGAGAAAAGTTGAAGGATCCCTACCTGGTTTCCAGTGAAGCATCTGTTTACCGAGGCATCTCACTCAGAAGCCTCCAAGTCGCACACGCAAGCTGGGCCACTCTCACCATCGCTGCTGCTTTGGACTCCCTTTGTTTGAATGGAAACAGTCACCTTCATTTTACTCACCTTTCCCAGTGCATTCTCCTCCCCTCACTTGCTCAAAATCTCACAGGTCTGGTGAAGGTCCTTTAAAATCAAAATTGTCAAATTACAAGTTTATATTTTGACATGAACACTAAAGAGTCACCTTGTTCATTGCACTCACCTTTTCCTCCAATCTCCTCTCCCTCCAACTCCCACAAATCCAGAGATGTCCTTGAACAACAAAATTATGAAATAAGTTCTCTCTTTATGCACAGAACATGCTTTGTAAAAAATGAATCCCCCTCTCGAGTTCATTTACAAAGTTTGCAAACCATTTGGGGGA
This sequence comes from Narcine bancroftii, assembly GCF_036971445.1. NCBI lineage: Eukaryota > Metazoa > Chordata > Chondrichthyes > Torpediniformes > Narcinidae > Narcine > Narcine bancroftii. The sequence goes on from NW_027212027.1 coordinate 94,889, forward strand.
AAACAAAACACTTCAGTCCAGACACCACGTGCCTAAGCGTCATCGATAATTTTCCAAAAATTGTGCTGTTTTCCAAGACTGTTTGCATATTTAACTCAGCACACCCTTTGGATTTGTTTTCTTCCTAATTTACAAACAGGTTTTTTTTTTGCCCATTTAAGAGAGTTTGTGAGCAGTTGGTTTGACTCAGTTTTGCATTTGTTGTGAAAAACATTGCAGGTGTACTTGGTTTCCAGTTTTATTTTAAAAAGAGGTGATTCATTTTAAAAGGTCAGATTTCAGATTTATTGTCAAAGCACACACCTGGTATCATATACAGTCTCTCCATTCCCTTTGCCTCCAGGCACAGCAAAAATTCCACTAATTAGTTGTGCCACAAGTAAACTACATAGTATCAACAGAACTGGAAACAGTAAACAACCAACTGCAATCCAGAGAACAAAAAGAAACCTCAATCAGGTCCTCAAATCAGACTCAGTTTTTCATTGAAGGGCAGCAGCTGTTCCTGAACCTGGTTGTTCGATTCTTGTGGTCCCTGCACCTCTTTCCTGATGGGAGCAGCAAGAACAGAGCATGTGCTGGGCTTTTGATCATTGCTGCTTCCCTCTGACAGCCCCGTTCCCTGGAGAATTAGGGTGAGGGTAGAGTTTTGGCTGGAACGTCTTGGCCTGTGTTCACGACCTTTTGGAGGGCTTTTCATTCAGGGTTTTTAATGTTCCCATACCAGACTGTCATGCAGCTGGTCAGCACTTTGCACCACACCTCTGTAGAAATATGCCAGGGTTTCTGATGTCAAACCACATTCCAAGCCTCAACTCAGTGGTTCTCAACTTTTGATTCACTCAGTGTGATAGTACAGACCTATCACCAATGTATATAGTTACAGTATCTAGAGTATGTAATGACTGTGCTGACAGCAATTGGCTGAGAGCTCAGCCACACCTACTGTCTGGGCCTTAAAGGGTTGTGTCCCTAACCAGGTCGGATCATTCCAGACTGGACGGCCACCTGTGAAGAACTCCTGTCTTCTTCTAATAGAAGCCTTAGTTTAGATCAACAAGTCTTTGGTTCTTTTGACGATCTCTGCACTCAGCTCAGCAGGCCCCATGCCATCAGTCTCTGTGATAAGTATGGAATTATTTCAGGTGGAAAGAGAAAGTTTGAAAACCACTAATCTTATCTCATTGACACGTGATGTGCACCGTTTCATAACTCCAAAGGAAATAGGCCAATGACAATTTTTCTCAAGCAAAATATTTCAGTAACATTTGGGTCCAGAGCAGTTATCCTCAACCTTCCCTTGCCACTCACATCCCACCTGAAGCAATCACAGAACACCAATAGCCAAGGGAATACTTAGTGGTAATGTGAGTGAAAAGAAAAAGCTTGGGAACCACTGAATTAAGTGGTTAATGTCACCATTCTTAACAGTGCAGAATGACACAGGGACCTTGGTGTTCAAATACTATCTCTCAAGCTTGTCACACAGCGAGTCATTCAGAAAGCTTGTGGCCTGCTGGCCTTCATCGAGTTTAAGAGCCAAGGTCATGTAGCATTTCAACAAAACTGAGAACAAGTTGGAATATTGTTCTGTTCTAGATAAGATGCATTATGGAAATGATGCAGAAGTTTGTTGAACTCCAGGTCACTGAGGCTTGAGGGATGAATGGCAGAAGTTTCCACAATACTATCTCACCAACAAGGTTGGAGGAAGGTAGATTAGTGAGAATCAGGAGAAGGAAAGGGAACAGGCTGTCAATGCAGGGCTCTCCTGTGGCTGTTCCCTTCAATGACATCCCATTTTGGATCATGTTGAAGGACAAACTATCAGGGACAAGCCATGGCTGTCAGGTCTCTGGAATAAAGCCTGGCCTTGTGGTAAAGATGAGAAGGGAGGGTGGGAAGAGGAAGGTTGTGTTCAGAGGAGATGACAGTGAGGTGGGGGAAGGATGGAGTTAAGAGGTTCTGTGGAAGAGAGGATCCCAGGTGGTTTGTTCCCAAGTGGATGAATAAATCACCTGGGATGACCCATGACACAGATAGGAATGATGCTGAAGTCCTGCTAAGATTTCATGGAGCTCGGAGTGAAGTGGAAGCTCAGGACCCCCAGGGTTCAAATCTTGGGTTCACTTCCTGTGCCATGAGCTGGAGAGGTTAGAAATGAGGATAATGCAGCTTAACATGTGGCTTCAGAAATGGGGCAGGAGGAAGGACCCGATTTCTGGATTTTTGGGTTCATTCAGGGAAGGTGGGACCTTGACCAGGACAATTTGCATCAGAACTGTAAGAGGGTAAATATCCTCACAGCAAAGTTGGTGATTTTCAGTCTGGGTGGGTGGTGGTGGAAAGGTTTTTGCAAATTGCTTGAACTTCTGAGCAAGGACAGATAGTGGGAGGGTGGGGGATGGGAGCATCACCATATGGGAGGAATGCCAATATACAATTCTCTTAAAGAGGTCACATCATCAGAGGAGTGAGGATTCAGATAGGTTTGTCCCACTAAGACAAGGAACAAATGGTAAGAATGGGGAATCATGGCTGATGAAACAGGTCAGGCAACTCGTCAAGAGGGAGGAAGCAAACATTAGATATAGGAAGCTGGAAACAGGAAGAGCTCATGAGAATTATGTGGAATTGGCAGAGCTGGAAGAGGACACAAGGTGGCCTTGGCACAGAGAATCAAGAAGACCAAAGCCATCTCTGGCTATTGTTAGGTCTGCTTTGTTCATGAATGAGTGAGACAAACACCAGGCTGAGTCGAAATCAGGGTTCTTTGTTCTTTATTACCGGATTGTAACACTTGCGACTAACAAAGTTAGTCGGAGAATGCATTCTGCCGTTATCAGCAAAATGGTGATTTTTTATACCCTTGGATACATGCTTAGAACATCATCATATCATTACTTGTCCAATGACTAAAACTGTTGCTATCCTTTCCCTGCTAGCTTCCTGCCTCTCAATCCATCAATGTCTCTCTTATCTTGTAAGTACAAGGATGCATTTACATCTTGTTACAGCCCTGTACATTCCCATCTCATGATGTTTTACCTAACAGGAGTACAAGGACACCTCCCCTTCTTGTTACTGCCCTGTACAGGGTAACTCCCTACACATTCCCATCTCATGATGTTTTACCTTACACTATGCAAAGAACAGAAGGATGATGAGAATGAAGGTGGAGCCACTAAAGGATAAGGGAGTCAATGTGCTGAGGAGGTCCTGAATGAAAAGTTAATATTCACAAGAAAAGGACCTTGGTCAAAGTGAGCTTGAAATTGAACAGACCTGTGTGTTCAACAGTGTGTAGATTGAGGAAGAGGAAACATTGGATCTTCTCAAAAAATATCAAGATTGACGAGTCCCCAGGGGTGGACATGATATACCCAGGCTGCTGTAGGAATTTAGAGAAAAAATAATTGGGGTAGTAGCAATAATCTTTGAATCCTCTTTGGCCACAGGGGATGTGCTAGAGGTTTGGAGAACGACAAACGTAGTCATCTTGTTTTGAACATAATTAGGTGAATCCTGGGAATTATCGACCATTATCATATCGATGAGCATTTGTAGAAGTACAGACTCAAGAATTTGACAAGACAATCATTTCGTACGAGATCAGGGTCATATCATCTTGTAGGAAAAAAACATGGAGTGCCACTAGAATCTATTCTGGGACCCCTGTACTTGATTTTCATAAATGACCTGGATAAAGAGAAAGGAGGATGGGTCAGTCATAGAAATGTGATGTAAAGGAAAAAGTTCAAGGTTGCCAAAGGTTACAAGAGAATATAGACAGAATGCCAAGTTAGACAAAAAGGTAGCAGATGGGTTTCAATCTAGTTAAACAGGAGGTGATGCAGTTTGGAAAGACAACCCAGAAAGACATGTACTGGGTTAATAGTGAGTTGCTTAAGAGTGTGAATGAACAGAAGGACTTTGGGGTTGCCACATAATTTAATAGTTAAAAACATCAGTAGGACACTGGGTTTTTTCCCCAAAAGGAGATTGAATTCAGGTGAAAAGAGATCACATGACAACTCTACAAATCACTTGTGAGACCACATTAAGGGTATTGTGTTCAGTTCTGGTCACCTCATTATAAGGATGAAGAGTGAGCAGTTAAAATCTAGGAGAATGTTTCTTTTCAGTGTAGAAAAAGTAAGTTTTTAAAGAAGTCTTTAAGGTGATGGCAGGTATAAACTTTTAAACACATACATGGATAAAAGAAAAATAGGGGCTATGATTTAAGATACAGGTCAACACAGTATTAAAAGCACAGGCACCTGGACTAGTATATTGTTTTACTATATCTTACTAATACTTTTCACAACAAATTATGGACAAGTCCAAAACAACAAATCACAATAAAACCATGTTTCCTACCTAGTTGCAGTTACAAAGTTCCACAACTGAGCCAACCTCCCCTGTTTTAAACCCATGAATTCCTTGTCACCTGATCAGTCCCTTAATTGAAGCTGCCTTGCAATTGGCTGGAACTGTGGAGGTAGGAGGCATCCCCTTGCTGGAATGTCCAGCCACAATGATCTCCCAGGTGTTCCTTGTGAGAGGTAATGATCATTCACATTCCAGCAAGGGGCAGCCTCCTGCCTCCACAGGTGTGACCAATAGCAAGGCAGCATCAATTAAGGAATTGGGAGGCTGGTTTATCAGCTGGATTAAAAACAGGAGAGTTTTACCATGGTTCCTGTTGAAAATATACCTGCCAGCAAAGGTGAATTGACTCTAGTTTATTTCCAAAGCTTTTGTTTTAATTTGCTAATTAAAAACTATTAAAGTTGTTAGAGACTGAAATGATTTAATACTGGGAGGACAATTTTAAAATAAATTTATATTCCACTTTCATTGTTTCCTCTGTCAGAAGTAGTTTTGTTTAATTGGGTGTTGAGTGCAAATAAAAAGATTTAAAATAGGTTATATTTTTATTTTATTAATCTATAGATTTTTTCTGTTTTTCTTTCAATCCTCTATTTGTTTAAAAGTCTTTTGAATGCTTTCATGCAAGGAATTCTAAGCACCCATGGCTATTTAAAAGAAGAAAATCTGTCCCTGATGTCTCCTCTGGACTTTTCTCCCTTCACTTTGTTGAGATGTCATCTGAGATTTGCTCATCCTGGCTCGAGGAAGCAAGTGCTGAAAGTCTACCTTATCTCTTCCTCTTGTAATATCAAAGGTTTGGACTTCTATTTCACTCATGTCCACTTTGAGTAGTTCCATGATTTTTAAAGGGGATGTGAATAAAAATGTTTTGGGACAGACTCTTTCAACAAAGTCACTTTGAAGGTAAGATACTTTAAGAAATTTATTGCTAAAATTATTGGAGACTAATAGGATTTTTTTAAATTTAGATTGAAAATATGATGGGAGCAAGAATTGAATATACTAATTTGGATAAAATTTAGTCAAAATTATATTGTAATGGAGTTATAACACAATAAATTAGTTCAATATAATTTTCATTATTTGTATTGTACTCCACATAGGATGAATGGTCTTAATCCTAATTGTATATGGTGATATCTGTGAAAGAAAGTGGGACTGTTTGCATTCAGTGTGGTCTTGCAATGAACTGAGTTTATTATTAAGGTAGATTATTAAGATCAAGGATCCAAGAATATTTTTACTTGGGTAAAGGATGTAAATTTGAAATTGACAAATACCAAGGAAATTTTTATGTATTGCAACAGCAGTGCAAAGAAGTATCTAGTGATATCTTGGAAAAATGACAGAAGTGTTATTAAGTGGATGGTATAATGAGATGAGAAACTGTAAACCTCAAGAAATGTGTGGAGTTTAAGGAATAGTTGATATTTTTAATATAGTATTTGAAAACCATCTATGGATTTTCTGAATAATTTTCCAACCACTTTGCCTTTCCTCTTAATAACTTTTAACAATCAATGAATGTCTATGCTAATATTATTGTGGCAGCTCGCCACAAGGCAGGCAAACAGGCCCTGATTGTAAGCCACATGACGGAACAGCTGGCCAAAATGGCAGTCTTTCTTCCAGCTTGGGGACCATGTGATGCCCAGATGATGTCAGCAAGGTCCAAGCTGGGAGTAGAAGTGCATCCCAGCAGCCTGCAATAATTCACTGAGCTCAATCTGTCTGTTTGCATGTTATTGCAGGAGCAGTGCAGCTGCCACTTCAGGTGTTTCTTTTCTTTCTTGACCTTTGAGTGGGAGGGGAATGGGAATGTGACAGTATTTAGAGATGGGTTGGGAGAAATTGTTAGAGTGGCTTGCACACACAGTTTAAAACAAGACATTTGCAGGACGCAACAAAGCATCAACAGTCACTTGCCTGGACAAGCATATGATCTTCACAGGCAGAGAAGAGCTTTGCTCTCATAGCAAGGGTGTGAAACAATTGTCCATATCACCATATACAGCACAGAACAGTCCATACCGGAACAAATCCCCACCCTCCAATCCTCTCCCCTCCATGTAATTATCTAGTCTTTCCTTAAATGTAAATAAGGTCCCTGCTTCAACCACCTCTGCTGGAAGCTTATTCCACATCCCAACTACCCTTTGTGTGAAGCAATTTCCCCCTTGCAATCTCAAACCATGGCCTCTGGTTTGAATATCCCCCACTCTTAATTAAAAAAGCCTATTCATGTTGACTCTCTGTCCCTTTTAAAATCTTGAACACCTCCATCAAATCCACCCTCAATTTTCTACGCTCCAGAGAAAAAAGCCCCAGGCTGCTCAACCTTTCTCTGTCACTCAAACCCTGACATCCTGTCAACATTCTCATGAACCTTTTCTGCACTCAGAAATGCTTTCCACAAAGGCAAAGCTGGCTAACTTTTGGAGGCTGTCTGGTCCAAGGAGAAGACTGGCAATCTGACGGGTGACCTCAGAAGGGGACAAGTTTTGTTAGCAAGGCTGATTGAGAAGGAATCGCTCTGAAAACCAGCAAGAACCCTCCTGAGTGGTCAACATTTGCCTGTTCAGTAGCAAAGATGAGTGAACTTTGTTCATGATAACTTTTGTTGTCCAAAGTACTTTTCTAATCTTCAATATACATTACACACACCTGTGCTTGGTATTAGAGGGGATAAAGTAGTTGGGTAAGTTCAGTAATAAGTTAGTTTGTTTTCTTGCTGAAATATAATTAAAACCAACTTTTTGCCCATGTTGTGATCCTCTGGACTCCGTCACAGGAGAAAATATACATGGACTTTTTTTTGTCTCATTGGTTATTGATATTTGATTAATTTTTTTCATTTTCACCTGTCATGATGCAAACAATTAAAGAAAATAAAAACAGAAGATCAAGTCCCCAGGGGTGGCCTTGATTGGCCTCAAGCTGCTGTGGGAAAGGAGCTCTGATCTTTGAATCCTCTAGCTGCATGGGAAGTGCTGGAGGACGGCAAATGCAGTCGGCTTGTTTGAAGATCAAGGAGAGATTCTTGGGAATTGTAGACCAGTATCTGATTGATGAGCATTTGGAGAAATACTGACTCCAAGGACAGTCAGCAGAGCTCTGGGAAGGGTAGATCATGTCTTATGAGTCTAATTGAGTTTGTTTGAGGGAGGTAAGAGGAAATGAATGAGGTTAGGGTGGTTGATGTGGTCTCCATGTAATTTAGCAAGAATTGGACAAGACACTTGTCCAGAAAGCCATTTGGAATGGGATCAGGGTCACTCTGGCTGGGGATAAAAAATTTCTTCGATGAAGAAAGCAGTGGAGTGCCACAGGGATCTGCTCTTGGTGATTTTTATAAATGACCTGGATGAAGGGAGGGGTCAGAAAGTCTGCAAATAATGCCAAGGTTGGAGGAGTTGTCAGAGTTGGGTAGGAAAAACCACAAGGCTGGGTACATGGGTAAATTAACATATTTGTAGAACTCTTTTGGATTAGTTTTCACTAAAACATAAATTCAACATCTAAATAAACAATCCTCAACAACACTGGCTCTTAATATCATTATAATGTTTTATATCTCAGTCATTATTTCAAAATTAAACCAGTTCAATCATCATTTATTTTTAATCTTACTCAAAAAATTATGATCAATGTAAACAATGCTTCATCCTATAGCAGCATAAACACATTCTTCAACGTGTTGCAGAGCTAATACAAGGGACAAAAATTATTTTTCAGTAGCAGAATAATTCTTTTAACTGTTTATTCAATGTCTGAGATACAGAGGCCACTGGATTTTTAATACAGCACTGATCAACTGCTAAAGCACGTGGCTTCTCACAGTCAAGCGAATGAAGCGCAAGTTTGTAGCAGATGCTTTCTGTTTGTCAAATGGCTGTTCAAATAAACTTTTCTCTATTTAAAATATTAGTCAAGTGAAGAGTGATATCAACAAAGCTTTCCGAGAAACCCGTCGGCTGATCTCAGAGCTCCCGAACAAAAGAAAATAAAGGATGTTGAAGATCCCCAAAGAAGGAAGACAATTAAGAAAATGAATAGAAGAGAAAGAAAAAAGGGAAAAGAACAGAGGTTTTGAGGCTGACCAGGAGCCGAACAAGATTTTCTTGATAGGGAGAAACAATGAGGTTGGATCTCAAGGGGGACGGGGAAGGATGCATCTGAAGTGGGAGTACTGTTGGGTGCAGGAGATGTGGAGGCCAAGCGGAGGCTGGGTTGGTGGCACTCTCGGGCATGGAAGAAAAAGTTGATAGTTACCTGGTAAGGTTGGTCCAAAACATCAGAGAGCGTTCGAGACATGGGGGATACCAGGAGCAGTGTGGCCAGAGGGGGATGGGTGGGAAAGTAATATGATGTGGCAGCCTGGAATCAGAAAATGAGGTGGAGGAAGAACAGTATAAAAGGGACATAGGGCCTGATCCCTTTCGCTAGTGAGATACTGGAGGCCATTGGCCAAATAAAAGGAACTTTGAAAACACTAATTTGCAGGGTAGGGGGCAATTGAAACAGAAGAGAGAGAATGAAATGGATGCATGGGGTAAAGATGTGGGAGAACATGGATTCCTTTTAAAACATCAGCAGGAGGAACTGTTTACAATTGTGGGGGTGAAGGAGGGGAGAGAACAATTGAGAAATAACTTGGAAATAGAATGGGCCATCAGTCTCTCCATCCACCCACCCCCCCCCCACTAACTGGTGCCAAATCAATGGCCATGCTCTATCCTGATACGGTTTCTTAGCTACTAGGATAGGGTGAGGTTTTCTGGGCAGTGTTAGTCTGGTGGAATATGTGGGGGAGAAGGTTGGATTCAACAGTGACATGAGCACAGTGCTATTGAAATGGAGGAGGGAATTTGTCCTGCATAAAAAGAGCCTGAAGCAAAATCAACTCCAGTTTTCCCCTCCTTCACCCAGCGATACTGAAGTTAATAAGGACCTAAGAGAGGGAATGGAGCTTGTAAGAACCCTTCTACCACTTGGGATTAAATATAAATGAGGTGGGGATAGAGAGATTGTAATTGTGAGGAATAGGAGGGGGATGTTTGAAGAAAGAATACAGGGGAACTTGAAAAAGGGAGGGAGATGAAAGTGGTAGATGAGTGCTAACAGCTTGGTTCTTTGTGCCAGGGTGGGGAGTTTTCCATTTTGCTACTGAGATAATTTAATTGATGGTCCTTTCAACAGCACAAGGAGTGGGATAAATAAAGACTGTAAAAAGATTGTTTGTTTAGTATGAAAAATAAAATATTCAAATAAAAAACAATGCTTTAACAGAACTTCTTGTAATATCCAACCATTCCTCAAAAAGACCTTTCCATAATTTTCTTAACCGTGAGCAGAGGAAAATCAAGTTTTCTGAATTTTACCCTGAACATGCTCAACAACTGAACCAAGATAACCCACTTGAGCATGACAAAATTCAATCTTTCCTAAATTAACATTAAAACTCTTGAGATACGACAACAGCATTTTAAACAGTGTCCAGCTTATTTACCTTGGATGTTATCTCCTTGTGCCCAGAAAATCTTGCTCTAAGATCATTAGACATTGTTGAGAACACAATTACCACTTTTTCTCCTGCTTCAAAACTCCTCTGTCTTGGTATTCTGTCATTCCAGACTTTCATCTTGGATTCCCTTCAGCTATCTTCCAAATTAATTCCCCAGTGTTCTTTAAACTTTGAAGCACACCCCAACAAATTCAACTGTATATCCTCATTAACCCACTATCCTTTTAACAAAATTAAATGTCCTCAAACTTCAAACAAAAATAAATTAATTTCCTTGACAAGAAGTCCTCATTGGAACCTCTCTGAGATTCTGGGTGCTTTGCAGACCATGCAATTTGATTTTTTACTATAATGATAATTTCATTACTTTGTAAATTATTTTCTTCAAATTAAACGTGGTATCTAACCTCCCATTCCCCCAACCTAAAAAAGAGTGATTGTCAAGAACCAAGTGTTTTAACAAAAAAATTGATATTTATGTGGAAGATTATTAGTAACCTTCTCTCGTGGTAAACAACTACAAAGTTCTGCGAGCCATCTTTCAGGCCAAAATCTATTTCTGACTTCCATAATCTTGCAGTAGCTACTAAGGGAAGTGAAATAAGGAGATGACTTGGTCAGCCACTTGCACTTCCAATGGTTTTTATTTGAAAAGCCTGCATGGCACCTTTTAAAGAAGCTCACAAGTCCCGCACATTTAAACTCAAAAGCTTAAAACATAACAAGCTGAAAGAACGGTATTGGCTTCAAGGAATTCTAAGAGCAATTATACCGAACTGGGAACGAAGATAACATAAATTAGTTTCTAGCTAAAATTGAACTACCGAAATTGCAAGGAGAGGAGCAAAACAAATTGATGGAGCCATTCGAAAGAGAGGAAATACAGGATATATTAAAGAAGCTACCAAACAATAAAATGGCTGGAGAGGACGGACTCCCAGTGGAATTATATAAAACATTTAAATACTTATTAATTCCTCCTTTCCTGGAAGTAATGAACCAGATTGAAGAAACACAAAACATGGGAGATTCATGTAAAACAGCAATACCAAAGATGAGGAATGATCCAATAACACCAGCATCGTATAGACCAGTATATCTACTTATAACCATTTACGGAGCAAAAACAGGCCAGGTTAGCCTTTGGAGTCCGCACTGGTTCACTGATTTTGTGCGCCCTCTTCAGGCATTGTTCCAGGTAGATATTCATTCAATGCCGGTGGAATCAGATCATAGCAAAACTATAAGCAAACAGATTGGCAAACTGTGTACCAAGAATAGTAAAACTTGACAAAACTGGATTTATTAAGAAAAGACGAACAATGGACAATATCTCTAAGTTCATGAACTTAATCCATGCAGTACAAGGAAAGAAGACTCCAACAGTGGCGATTGCTTTTGATGCACAGAAAGCCGGTGACAGGGTAGAATGGAATTATTTATTTAAAGTACTACAGAGGTTCAACCTACCAGAGAAATATATGAATTGCATTAAACCGTGATATAAGGGACCATTGGTGAAGGTGACAGTAAATGGATATATAATTGAACCAAGGTCAACTTGGCAGGGATGTCCACTATCTCCCTCACTGTTTGCTTTAGCTCTAGAACACTTCGCAGAACTGATAAGAACAGAAAATAAAAGGAATATAAAATCAGTCTATTTACATAGGATGTCATAGTATTCTTAACAGAACTATCAATAAAAGAATTACATAAAAAATTGAAGGAATATGAGGAAGTATCAAGGTACAAGATCAACGCAAATAAAAGTGAAGCGATGCCAATGAGTAATGCGGATTTCACCAAGTTTAAAGATTTACCATTAACACTGATAGGAAGAGTAAATTGCATTAAAATGAATATATTCCCAAAGATACAATACCTATTTCAATCATTACCAATTCCCTTTACAGAAAAATACTTCACTGAGCTAAATAAAATAATAAGGAAATTCTTTTGGAAAGGTGGAAACCGAGGATAGCGGTAGATAAATTAACAGAATGCTACAAACAAGGGGGCTTACAGCTCCCAAACTAAGATTTATTGTGGACCAGGTTAGAGCTAGATAAAATAGGGGAGGAGTTACCAGAACATAAACTTGATAAGTGGGATGAAAAACTGGTGCAACATAGAAGTTCACCAGCACTGCACCATCTACTCAACATTTGGAAGAAAAACAAATGACCAACTACCAAAATTATTATTGATGCAAAATCAACTAATCCCTTTCACAATAGGTAACCTTTCCTTCAGGGAATGGGAGAGAAAAGGGATCAAAAGAATATAAATTTTTTTTTGGAAACAAATTATTTTCCTTTGAACAAATGAAGGATACATATAACTCACGATACAATGTTTGCATACCACCAACTGAAAACCTACTTGAAGAACAATTTGGGAAGCAGACTGAGGTTACCAGAAGGAAGCAGCTTTGAATATGTAATTACAGACACATTTGAGTAATTAAAAGATTTATAACAAACATGTACATCAAGCTGCAAGAGAAAGAGAACAATGAAATAAGTTGTAAACCCAAACAAAAGTGGGAACAAGATCTAAACATAAAGATAAAAAATGAAAAATGGGAAAAGCTATGCTTTGAAACTATGAGAAATACAATAAACACAAAGTTACGCATGATACAATATAATTGGTTACACAGGCTCTATACCATGCCCCAAAAGTTAAATAAATGGAACCCAACAGTATCAGACAGATATTTTTGCTGTAAGAAGGAAACGTGAACAACAGTACATGCAATTTGGGCATCTGAGAAAGTAGAAAGGTTTTCAGAATATCTAAAACAGGTATTAAATAAAATCACAAAAAGCAATATCCCAAAAATTCCAGAGATCTTTCTTCTAAGTAATGAACCAGGCCTCAATTTGGATGAAGCACAAAAAAGATTTATTATGACCACCTTAGCTGGAGCAATAAAATGTATAATGTCAACCTGGACATCAGAAGAGAGCACGAGAGAACAGCAATGGTACATAAAAATGAATAAATGTATTCCATTCAAAAATATAACATTACAGTATTCAAACTAATTTGGGAACTGTACATGGAACACAACAGAGAGGGCCTACCATCGACCTCCACCTCCTAAAATGACAGAATGATAAAAAAACAAAATGAACTGACCCAGTCTGTAAAAGTAGATGACACAATTTTCTTGTTTATTTTCATTGTGTGATAACATTGTTTAATAGGTAAGGAGGGAGGAAAGGTGGAGAAAATGACTGCGTATATTCAAAAGGAAAATGGATGCGTGTATTTTGGGTAATATGGTTCATAGCATGAAAAATTTAAAATTTTTTTAAAAAAGATTAATCTGTTCCAAACATTTCCAATTCCCATCACCGAATTTTTATGGAACAGTAAGTAATTAAGAATAGTGCAAGAAAAATTAAAATGTATATACAAACACCGAGGGCTACAGCTACCAAACTTCACAAATTATTATAGGGCAGTGCAGCTAAGATATTTATCAAATTTTCATCAGAGAGGAGAAAAACTAAACTGAACTAGGATAGAATTAGCTGAATAGGGAGAAGATGTCCCAGAACATGAACTTTACATATGGGATCAAAAGTTGGTGCAATACAACAATTCACCAGTATTACATCATATACTTAATTTATCTTTTTCCCTTCCATGTGTATTCTCTTCCATATTTTATCAAAAACCAAAAATGCTATTGACACAAAACCCATTCATTCCTTTTACAATAGATTATTCATTTTTCAAGGAATAGGCAAGAAAAGGAATCAATAAAATAATAAATTATTTCCCAAAAAGCAATCTTCTAACATTTGAGCAATTAAAAGATAAATATTGAATTTCACTCGGTCGTGCACCTTTCGTGAAACACCTTGCATGTGCAGTTTGTTACCGATTTGTTTGACTCGGTCATTCACTGCTCGTGAAACACCTTGCAGGCGATATTTGCAATCGAGGCTTCTTGAAACACTTGCTCCAAACCTTGAGCCTGGACCACATACTGATACGTTCAGCAATAAACCAGCTCAAATTCTATCATCTCTCGCTCCAAATCACCTACCTGTGTCTGGAACAGAAAGATACCAACCAACACCCACTTTCATTGTGTTTTCCCTTAACACAAATCTCACATCTGGGCAAGGTAAAAAGTTTTAAAAATACTGTATATTCACTGGCCCCACCAACTACCACCTTGGTCACTTGAGCATTTTCATTAACTGCACATGCTGTGTGACATCCTTTTCCTTTGCACGTTTGAGGAGGACATCCCATTTACTCCACATTACAAATCAAACGGCACCTTATGGTTAGCGTTAGGGATACAGCTGCAACACATCTGACCCTCCATGCCCACAGTTTCTAGTTAGTTCTAGTGTGATTGGCTTGTTCCAGCCACTGTGTAAATTAATGTGTTTGGATGCTTTAAAGAGAAAAGTTGAAAGGATCCCTACCTGGTTTCCTGTGAATCGACTGTTTGCTGACGACTCTCGATCAGAAACCTCCAAGCTGCACACTCAAGCTGCGCCACTCTCACAATCACTGCTGCACTTCTGACTCCCTTCGTTTGAAGGGAAATAGTCACCTTGTTCATTTTACTCACCTTTCCCAGCGCAGTATCCTCCTCTCACTTGCTCCAAATCTCACAGGTTTCGTAATGGTCCTTTAAAATCAAAATGATCAAATTACAAGTTTATATTTTGACATGCTGAATACGAAACAGTCACCTTGTTCATTGCACTCACCTTTTCCTCCAATCTCCTCTCCCTCCAACTCCCACGAATCCAGAAATGTCCTTTAAAAACAAAATTATGAAATGAGTTCTTTCTTCACATGATGCATATAACATACTTTCTAAAAAGTGAATCCACCTCTTGACTTCATTTACAAAGTCTGCAAACCATTTTGGTAAAAACAAAACACCATTCCAGACACCACATGCCAAAGCGTCATTGACATTTTTCCAAACATTGTGCTGTTTTTCAAGATTGTTCGCACATTTAACTCAGCACATCCTTTGGATTTGTTTTCTTCCTAATTTACAAACAGGTATTTTTGTGCATTTAATAGAGTTTGTGAGCAGTTGGTTTGAATCGGGCGTGCATTTGTTGTGAAAAACATTGCAGGCGTAGTTGGTTTCCAGTTTTATTACTTAGAATCGGTCATGCACTCGCTGTGAAACGCATTGCAGGAGCAGTTTGTTAATGGTTTGTTTGACCCGGTCGTGCACAAACACCTCGCAGGTGCAGTTTGTTACTAATATTTTTGACTCGGTCGTGCACTCGCTGTGAAACAACTTGCAGGTGCAGTTTGTTACTGGTTTGTTGGAATCTGCCGTCCACTCGCTGTGAAACAACTTGCAGGTGCAGATTGTTACCGGTTTGTTGGACTCAGCCGTGCACTCGTTGTGAAACACCTTGGAGGTGCAGTTTGTTACTGGTTTGTTTGACTTGATTTTGCACTCGAGAACACCTTGCAGGTGCAGATTGTTACCTGTTTGTTTGACTCGGTCGTGCACTCGTTATGAAACACCTTGCAGGGGCAGTTTGTTACCGGTTTGTTGGACTCGGCTGTGCACTCCTTGTGAAACACCTTGTAGGTGCAGTTTGTTACCGGTTTGTTGGACTGGGCCATGCACTCGCTGTGAAACACCTTGCACATGCAGTTTGTTAGCTGTTTGTTTGACATGATCATGCACTCATAGTGCAACACCTTGCAGGCGCAATTTGCAACCTGATAACTTGGCCAATCGAAGCATCTTCACCATTCATTGAAACACTTGCACCAAACCTCGAGCCTGGACAACATACTGACCCGTTCAGCACTCACCTGCTCAAATTCTGTCCCCTCTCGCTCCAAATCACCTTCCTGTGTCTTGAACAGAAAGATACCAACCAACACCCACTCCCATTGTGTTTTCCCTTAACACAAATCTCACATCTGGGCAAGGTAAAAAGTTTTAAAAATACTGTAAATTCACTGGCCCCACCAACTACCACCTTGGTCACTTGAGCATTTTCATTAACTGCACATGCTGTGTGACATCCTTTTCCTTTGCACGTTCAAGGAGGACATCCCATTTACTCAACATTACAAATCAAACGGCACCTTATGGTCAGCGTTAGGGTTACAGCTGCAATACATCTGACCCTCCATGCCCACAGTTTCTAGTTAGTTCTAGTGTGATTGGCTTGTTCCAGCCATTGTGTAAATTAAAGTGTTCGGATGCTTTAAAGAGAAAAGTTGAAAGTATCCCTACCTGGTTTCCTGTGAAGCGTCTGTTTGCCGATGACTCTCGATCAGAAACCTCCAAGCCGCACACTCAAGCTGGGCCACTCTCACCATCACTGCTGCACTTCTGACTCCCTTCGTTTGAAGGGAAATAGTCACCTTGTTCATTTTACTCACCTTTCCCAGCGCAGTATCCTCCTCTCACTTGCTCCAAATCTGACAGGTTTGGTAATGGTCCTTTAAAATCAAAATGATCAAATTATAAGTTTATATTTTGACATGCTGAATACGAAACAGTCACCTTGTTCATTGCACTCACCTTTTCCTCCAATCTCCTCTCCCTCCAACTCCCACGAATCCAGAAATGTCCTTTAAAAACAAAATTATGAAATGAGTTCTTTCTTCACATGATGCATATAACATGCTTTCTAAAAAGTGAATCCACCTCTTGACTTCATTTAGAAAGTCTGCAAACCACTTTGGTAAAAACAGATTACCATTCCAGACACCACATGCCAAAGCGTCATCGACATTCTGTTTTGTGCTGTTTTCCAAGATTGTTTGCACATTTAACTCAGCACATCCTTTGGATTTGTTTTCTTCCTAATTTACAAACAGGTATTTTTGTGCATTTAATAGAGTTTGTGAGCAGTTGGTTTGAATCGGGCGTGCATTTGTTGTGAAAACCATTGCAGGCGTAGTTGGTTTCCAGTTTTATTACTTAGACTCGGTCATGCACTCGCTGTGAAACGCATTGCAGGAGCAGTTTGTTGCTGGTTTGTTTGACCCGATTGTGCACTCACACCTCACAGGTGCAGATTGTTACCAATTTTTTTGATTCGCTTGTACACTCACTGTGAAACAACTTCTAGGTGCAGATTGTTACCGGTTTGTTTGACTTGGCTTTGCACTCGAGCAACAACTTGCAGGTGCCGATTGTTACCGGTTTGTTGGACTCAGCCGTGCACTCGCTGTGAAACACCTTGCAGGTGCAGTTTGTTACCGGTTTGTAGGACTCGGCCGTGCACTCATTGTGAAACACCTTGCAGGTGCAGTTTTTTACTGGTTTGTTTGACCTGGTCGTGCACTCACACCTCGCAAGTGCAGTTTGTTCCCAATTTTTTTGACTCACTCGTGCACTCGCTGTGAAACAACTTGCAGGTGCAGATTGTTACCTGTTTGTTTGACTTGGTTTTGCACTCGAGCAACAACTTGCAGGTGCAGATTGTGTTAGGTCTGCTTTGTTCATGAATGAATGAGACATACCTAACAATTTGGTGACACCGATGTGATGGGTGAGTGGACACTGGACGACGGTTTCTGTTTTTCTTGGCCTTCACGTCCAAAGGCAGGCTGTGTGCTCGTAGAAAGTCTGCGGCGAGAGGTGATGTGTCCACAGTGGCTCGAATGAAATTCCACTAGAAATTTTATCTGCCGAGTTGTTTTTGGACATTGTGCATGACAAAGGTCTTGATGGCAGTCTTTTTTGTCGCCCAGAGGGTGGGACCTTGTGGGTATGTTCGTCTCTTCAGGGCGATTGGTGGGATGACACTGAGTTCAGCATCCGTGCCGGCCACTAGCCTTGTCAGTAATGTTCAAGAGGCTATTGGTGAGGTCAGCCACCTTGTCCATGAGCGGCGGCTGGCCTGGGCATTTTCTGAAAATGAGCAGGGCTGGCTGCATCTTCACGCTGGAGCCCATCGGTGTTGCTGATAAAGACACCAGCTAACGTTCAGTGCCTCTGCTAATTTGGTGGGGGGCGGTTGTGCTCGGTTCGGGTGGGATCAGTTCTGCTGCCCCACATGAGGATGAGTCAATCGGTTCATGGCGGACTCATTTTCCTGTTTCATGTGCCATAGCGCATCAGCTCTGGCCGTGACCATACGTGGGTCTGAGAAATCTTCGTCCGTCAACGGCAGTTGTATGTCATCTGGCATCTGTTCCAAGAAAGCCTACTCAGACATGAGGCATGACTTGTGGCCCTCTGCTCGTGCGACCATCTCATCCATTAGGGCACATGGTGTTCTGTCTCCTAAGCTGTGCAGGTGCATCAGCCTGGCAGCGCACTGTCGTCTGAACAGGCCGAAAGCCCTCAAGAGGAGTTTGTGAAGGGCTGGGTATTTCCTTCCTCTGGGGATCGTGTATCAGGTCGTCCACCCTGGCCACGGTCTCTTGGTCCAGGGAACTGACGACATGGTAGAACATTGTCGAGTCAGACGTGATCTGCCGGAGGTGAAATCGTGCTTCCGCTTGCCTGAACCAAGTGCGTGGGCGAAGCGTCCAGAGGTTGGCAATTTCATAGCCACTGCGTTGACTGCTGCAGCATCCATGGTGTGGAGTCCAGAATCGTCTGGACTCGTCGGGGTCACCAATTGTAGCGGTAGCTACAAGGAGAAATGAAATAAGATGACTCTGTTAGTCGCTTGCACTTCCAACAGTTTATATTATCAGGTGGCCCGTAAGTGCCGCCCACACAGGGGTGGTGATGTAACGACGCAGCCAAGTGCATCTGCATGGCCCATTTGAACTGGGGAGATGATGCGCCCAGCAGTACCATCTTGACACGGCTACACTGCTGCTGCGGCCGTAACAGTGCAGAGCCGATTCGACTGCGTCTCGATGTGTGCCCGCCAAACTGAGAGGTGCCAAGATGCACGGTTTGAGGCGCTATCGGCCCACTGGCGGTGGTCAATGTGGAAGGCACCAAGAGATTTCTTTAGGCAGTCCTTGTACCTCTTCTTTGGTGCACCTCTGTCTCGGTGGCCAGTGGAGAGCTCGCCATATAACACGATCTTGGGAAGGCGATGGTCCTCCATTCTGGAGACGTGACCTACCCAGCACAGTTGGATTTTCAGCAGCGTCGGCCTCTGCCATCTCGAGTACTTCGATGTTGGAGATGAAGTCGCTCCAATGAATGTTGAGGATGGAGCAGAGACAACGCTGGTGGAAGCGTGATGCCGGAAGAGGACCCATGATTCGGAGCCAAACAGGAGTGTGGGTATGACAACAGCTCTGTATATGCTAATCTTTGTGAGCTTTTTCAGTTCGTTGATTTTCCAAACTCTTTTGTGTAGTCTTCCAAAGGCGCTATTTGCCTTGGCGAGTCTGTTGTCTATCTCGTTGTCGATCCTTGCATCCGATGAAATGGTGCAGCCGAGATAGGTAAACTGGTTGACCATTTTGAGTTTTGTGTGCCCGATGGAGATGTGGGGGGGCTGGTCGTCATGGTGGGGAGCTGGCTGATGGAGGACCTCAGTTTTCTTCAGGCTGACTTCCAGGCCAAACATTTTGGCAGTTTCCGCAAAACAGGACGTCAAGCGCTGAAGAGCTGGCTCTGAATGGGCAACTAAAGCGGCATCGTCTGCAAAGAGTAGTTCACGGACAAGTTGCTCTTGAGTCTTGGTGTGAGCTTAATATTACTCGGTAAAAATAACATGAAGGCCTGTGAAAATTACGTACCCCAATCCAAAATTGTCTAACTTTAGGACATTGCCAAGTTGAATGCAAAAATGTTCCAATCTCAGGTCCACATCGAAAACATTAATCCGATACGGCAGGATTTAATCTATTTGATTTTTGTGGAGTCAAATAGAACTGATGTAAAAAATTATATTGAACCAACCTATATCTTAGTCATATTATTTACACAAATCCATCCAATCCTTTTCACTTATTTGAGAATTTAAATCTATTTCCCATCTTCATCTAGATTTATTCACTCCAGTTTTGGGGGCCTTAGATTGAAGCAAGTTATACATTACTGAAATAAATTTATTTCCAGTAGGATAACAAATCAGTAATTCTAATTCACTTTGATTAGGTAACATCAAAGTAAGACCTATTTTTACAGATAAAAAAGCTTTAACTTGGTAATAAGATAATTCTTTCAAAGATTTCAATCTCACATCCTCAAAACTAATTTTCTTAATACCCTTCCATCTCCAAATCTTCCAGAATTGGTTGTCTATTGAAAAAGGAAAATGCCTATTTCAATATTAAACCTTTCATGCCAATTTCATTATCAACTCAATCAAATGTTTCAAAATAGATGATTCCCCACTTCCAAATAAAGCTTAGGATTCCATTTGTAAATAAAATCTTGGGGATCCGTATTCCCTATTGCATTAAATTCAACAGAAACCCAAGCTGGAATATCATCTAAATTATACAATATATTTATAAATCTCAATTGAGCTGCTTTTTAAAATTCTTAAAATGAGGAAGACACAAACCACAACCACCCCCCCCCCCCCACCCCCACCAACTCATATTTCCAAGTCAATTTTTCCAAAGAAACCCTGGCCATTTTATCTTTACATAATTTCCGAACCGCCATATTTAAATCCTGACAATGCAATTTGTTGAGCTCCTTGTTTATAAACTAACGGTTGAAATACATCTGACATAAAATTCTTTCCCTGATCTGATTTCAGTTCTTGAGGCAAACCAAACCAATTGAAAAAATTTTTCTCGAGCCCCAGACACAGTTTTTGCTTTAATGTTCTCAAGTGGTATGGCTTCTGTACACCTGGAAACATCCAAGCTAACTCATCAAGAATGCAGATACAATATTTTACTTCAGTAATTTAATTTACTAAGACATTTTTATATACGAGAAATATTAAATTAATATTAAAGGTTAACACAACTCCGTGACATATCTGAATAGTCAAGGTATTAAAGGTGAGTGGGAGAATGGATCAGTTCATGATGGAATGGACACAATGGGCCAAATGACCTACTTCTGCTCCTGTATCTTATAGTCTCATATTTTACAAAGCACAGATGTTTTTTTCAACCCCAATTTGTAAATCACAGTTTTGGCTTTTGAAATGAAAATTGCACACATTTTTGCACAGCAAAGATGTCGGTTTTGACCCAAAAACAGGACATAGTTTGAAAAATACAACTTTTGTCCCTTTTTAGCAAAACACTCCATACTTTCCTTCAAAACACAACCTTCAGTTTTTGTTTATTAGAACCTCCACTTCTCCCAAAACAACCATTGTACACACATTCTCCAAAACACCACAACCATTCCTTAATTGGGCAACACTTCTCCTAAATATTGGCAACATTTATGCTGGCATTGCTCGGACGCCCTAATCAGAGTGACCCACGGTCGCCAGAAGTGGGTGCTGCCACGCGAGCCATCATTCAAGTAAATGGCTCGCGAGACTATCTAGTAACTTGAAGTCAAGCTGGTGTAAATACGATCAATAACTCTCTCTCTGTTTTGTGCAAAGAATCTTGCATATAAGAACGAAAGAGAGTTGGAGTGTGGTTTGGTGAAACTCTGTGTCCTTCATTAATTCTCTGAGTCAACTCAAAGTTGGAGTTCGATTCCTCATCTACGTGTGCAGCCCAGACAGTTTGGGCACAGTTACACCAGGTGTACACATTGCCCAAAGCCTTTGGGATCAGCATTGTGGTGCACACAATAATCACGTCAAATAGGATGGAGTGATTAAACACCTTCAATGACCAAAAACCTGAGCATTACTGATACACGACTGGGCCAGGTTCCATGAACAGAAGCAAGAGGGGGCAAGTCCGGGAAATCCAGGGTGGAGCTAAGGGAGAGGTTGGAGAAGGTCAGGTAGATATGGACTGGCCAGTCCATACATCTATATCAAAGCCTTTCACCACTTCTTTGAGATAAAACTCAACAAGGTGATGTGGCGACACAGAGCACATACTGTACTTTATGACATACATAGTTCATAGTGTCCATCACAAGTTCAGCCTGTCGGGTGGTCTTGTAATCCTCTGTGGCTTCCGAGGCACTGGGCCCTCCCAATTTTGTGCCAGCTCCCCTTCTCCCTTCAGTCTGTGTACGGACCTGAATCATTAACTGACCATCTCTCTCCATGGACACTGCCTAACCTGCTGAGTTCCTCCAGCTTCATTCTTTATTCCTCATTCTGGTGGTCCTTCACCTAAAGGCAGAATAGGCTCACGGGGAGAAACAGCCTCCTGCTCCTCCTTTGTTCTGTGTTGGGGAAAACCTATTCTAAATCCTCGTTCACTCCTTGAGGTGATCGGTCCTTGGCATCTGTTGGCCCTTGTACAGAACAAAGGCCACTTTTCTGCCTCTCACCCTGAAAGGACTCAGTTCAACCTTGTGCCATTTGGGGGATTAGCATTGGGGGAGTGGGTTTGTTGGGGGATAAGGGATAAGTTAAAGGTTATCTGCCCTCTCATTTCAACTGAATCCACACAGACCTGCATTATTCTGTGTCGTATTAAGCCCTGACCACACAAATCCCCCCATTCACTTTCCAATTTGATGAAGGGTGCAGAATATTAGCTGGATTTGTTCTGATAATTCTGATGAAGACATCATCACACAGATTTTGCCAGGAAGCTAGGAGAGAGAGTGACCAAGGACATTTCAGACAGGAATCAATTCTCAACTCCTCGACTGAGTCTCATATCCTAATGCCTGCCTCATCTCTAAAACAATAGTGCGAATTGACTACAGCTGGAGCCACTTTCAGCTGCATTCTACGTCAAGAATCAGTCTGCAGAAGCAGAAACAGCCCTATGGAATGTTCTTTCAGATGGCAGCCTGAAAGGGACAGCTGCAGGAGAGGCGCCTCAGAGCGCACTCCAGTTCCTGTCAGCGCAGGACATCAGGGCAGGTGCGGCTGGCACAGGATGTTGGGGCAGGGGAGGCTGTCAGGCAACAGTGATGTGTGGTGTCGGGCGCGGTGATGGGGGCTCTCGGGTGAGGTGAATGGGGCTGTCGGACGCGGGAAGGGTGGGTTGACGGGCACGAGGAGGGGGGCTGTCAGGCACGGGGATTTGGGTCCCTGGCTGATTATCATCAGGCGGCTGCATTCAGGGTCCTCGGGGGTATTGCTCAGACACGGAGATCACACCTCCCGAAGGAAGATTGGTAAGTACTCCTCCGAGCCGCATCAGGCTCTTTCACATGGCCTCCTTACAGCCGCATTCGGGTAGAATATGTGACTTTACATCGGGGGTATTCTGGCCACCTGAAGGAGGCTCATCAGGTTTGATCCAAAGGCTGCAAGAAGCCTTCAGCACCACTCAGTCCCAGAATGGCAGTTTCTGCTTTGAACTGTTAGCCACCATTGTCAACTTCAAGAATTAAAAATTCCTATGAAATTAGACATTTACATGTGTAAATTGGAAACCAGAAATCAGACAGGCAGAGAATGATTACCAATGTGTACTGTGAGCAACCCTTCCAGATTTCTGTTGAAATTTTGTAGACCAGAAGGATGTTCTTAATTATAATGGGCACATGAGATTAAATTGCCAACAACAAATCCTTTCTATGTCTTGAGGAAGAGGATGTGCAAAATGTAAAGCAGAAGCTGTACTAATACCTTCCAAGAAATGTTATCCAATTTGTTGGCAGGAAAATGTCTTAAAAGCTCTACCATGTGACGGTGTTCTTTAACTGCCGTTCAAACATTGATAGTGAGGTGAGTCTGTTCACCCACCACTGGTACCCCTCATTCCTGCTGGCATGACTCAATAAAGACTGTGTTTTAGAGTTTGTGGTTTGTTACTGTACCTTTTTGTACCTTGACAGGAAATCAACTTCAACAAGGGTGAGAAAAAAAAACACTCAAACCCCTTACATGGTGACAGATTTGAACCTGGGTCACTGTCACTAAGAACATTCTTCCAAACATGCCAAGATCAAAATTCAATTGATTGTCATGGTATAAAGTGCAATATGACACAAAATTCACTTCATTCAGTCATAAAGCAGACAGAATCAGATTAGCAGGAAGTCAGACATAGTGTTCCTTGCAGTCAAGAGGAAAAGAGAATTCCCTGAGTCCCCTACAGCCCCCAAACCCAGCCCTTGCCCACAACCACCCAGCCCCCTGCCCCCAAAATCCAGCTCAAACCATCAAATGCAGTCGCCTTGTTTAGAAAAGGTAATGGGGAGAATCTTGGGAATTATAGACCAGTATAGGATCTATGAGCATTTGCAGAAGTACAGACTTCTCAAGGACAGTCAGCATGGCTTTGTGATGGGAAGGTCATGCCTCGTGAGTCTAAATGAGTTTTATTTGAGTGGGGTAACAAAGGAAATGAATGAGGGTCGTGTGGTAGATGTGGTCTACATGGATTTTAGCAAGAATTTGACGAGACTCATCAGAAAGCAATTAGGCAAAGGATCAGGGTAACTTTGGCTGTGGATAAAAAAATGTCTTGTTGGAAGAAAGCAGAGAGGAGTGGAGTGCCACAAGGATCTGTTCTGGGACCCCTGCTCTTGATGATTTTTATAAATGAACTGGATGAAGAGGCAGAAGATGGGTCAGTAAGTCTGCAGATGATGTGAAGGTTGGAGGAGTTGTGGATGAAGCTGAAGGTTGTCGAAGGATAAGGATTTCAATCCAGGTAAGTGTGAGGTGATGGATTTTGGAAGGACAAACCAGAAGGCTGGGTACAAGGTTACCAGTCGGTTACATGAGTGAGGATAAACAGAGGGACTTTGGGGTTCAAATGCAAACATCCCTCAAGGTTGCCGCTCAGGTTGATAGGATAGTTATGAAGGCCAATGGGATGATGAGCATCATTAAACTTTTCTACGTGGTCGTGCGTGAAAGTGAGGCCATTTTGGCAAGAAAGCGCAGAAAAATTAACCACGATCACAGCAGTGACCTCCACGTGAGACCTGGAGCAATCTGTTCATTGAAACAAGCGACAACTTGACCAAATATCTAACCTCATTTATAAAAATAGCACTGGCCTTCGCGAAGAGATGTATCACGATCAACTGGATGTCCGATAGCACGCTGGGCTGTGGAAATGAACTGCAGTTACCTACGGAAAAAAAAAATCACATAAACGTGACCCTTTGGTAAAGGTCTGTCAGCTGTACCTGGTCCACATAGGGGCCCAGACACTAATATAAATGAACAATAAAAGGAGTTAAAAGTAACCATTATATAGAGCAAAACCAAGTTTCCCCAACTGGACTCATCTACTTGTAATCTCTGAAAATGTGGAAATGAAAACAAACTGCAATAGAGAGAGAAAAAATTCAAAGTGCAAAAGGGAGACTCTTTAAATGAGTCCCTGAATGTGTGTTGAGTCTCGAGGTGAAGGGGAAGCAGCTGTTCCTGAACCTGGCTATACCTCTATCCTGATGGGAGCAGTGAGAACAGAGCGGGTAATGTGGATCCTTGATTTCTGCTGCTCTCTGACAGCAGCGTTCCCTGCAAATGTTCTCAATGGTGGAGGGTTTTTACCTGAGATGTCCAGGGTGGTGTCCATACTTTTGCAGAGCTTTTTGCTCAGGGGTATTGGGGTCACAAGACAATAGCTCAAACCTACTACAAACTGAACCTTTATCCACTCACACCCGTAACCCACTATTTTTCTTGCATCAATGTGCCTGTCTAAATGTTAAAGGTCGCTATTATTCCAGACTCCACTATCCTGCCCGGCCATGCGCTCCAGGCATCCGCAGCCTTGTGGGTCCCGGTCCCCGTCCCCGTCCCCACTCAGCCTTCTGGGTCCCCGTCGCCCCTCAGCATTCTGGGTCCCCGTCCCCGTCTCCGTCCCCCCTTAGCCTTCTGGGTCCAAGAACCGTCCCCCCTCAGCCTTTTGGGTCCCCGTCTCCCCTCAGCCTTCTGGGTCCCCGACCCCCCCTCAGCCTTCTGGGTCCCCGTCCCCCCTCAGCCTTCTGGGTCCCCGTCCCCCCTCAGCCTTCTGGGTCCCCGTCCCCCCCTCAGCCTTCTTGGTCCCCGTCCCCGTCCCACCTCAGCCTTATAGGTCCCTGTTCCCCCTCAGCCTTCTGGGACCCCGTCCCCGTCCCCCTCAGCCTTCTGGGACCCCGTCCCCGTCCCCCTCAGCCTTCTGGGACCCCGTCCCCGTCCCCCTCAGCCTTCTGGGTCCCCGTCCCCCTCAGCCTTCTGGGTCCCCGTCCCCCTCAGCCTTCTGGGTCCCCGTCCCCCTCAGCCTTCTGGGTCCCCGTCCCCCTCAGCCTTCTGGGTCCCCGTCCCCCTCAGCCTTCAGGGTCCCCGTCCCCCTCAGCCTTCTGGGTCCCCGTCCCCCTCAGCCTTCTGGGTCCCCGTCCCCCTCAGCCTTCTGGGTCCCCGACCCCTCAGCCTTCTGGGTCCCCGTCCCCCTCAGCCTTCTGGGTCCCCGTCCCCCTCAGCCTTCTGGGTCCCCGTCCCCCTCAGCCTTCTGGGTCCCCGTCCCCCTCAGCCTTCTGGGTCCCCGTCCCCCTCAGCCTTCTGGGTCCCCGTCCCCCTCAGCCTTCTGGGTCCCCGTCCCCCTCAGCCTTCTGAGTCCCCGACCCCCTCAGCCTTCTGGGTCCCCGTCCCCCCTCAGCCTTCTGGGTCCCCGTCCCCCCTCAGCCTTCTGGGTCCCCGTCCCCCCTCAGCCTTCTGGGTCCCCGTCCCCGTCCCCCCTCAGCCTTCTGGGTCCCCGTCCCACCTCAGCATTATGACTCCCCGTCCCCACTCAGACTTATGGGACCCCGTCCCCGTCCCCCTCAGCCTTCTGTCCCAGTCCCCCCTCAGCCTTCTGGGACCCCATCCCACCTCAGCCTTCTGGGTCCCCGTCCCCCCTCAGCCTTCTGGGCCCCCGTCCCCCCTCAGCCTTCTGGGTCCCCGTCCCCCCTCAGCCTTCTGGGTCCCCGTCCCCCCTCAGCCTTCTGGGTCCCCGTCCCCCCTCAGCCTTCTGGGTCCCCGTCCCCATCCCCCCTCAGACTTCTGGGTCCCAATCCCCCCTAAGCCTTCTGGGTCCCCATCCCCCCTCAGACTTCTGGGTCCCCGTCCCCGTCCCACCTCAGCCTTATGGGTCCCCGTCCCCCCTCAGCCTTCTGGGACCCCGTCCCCGTCCCCCTCAGACTTCTGGGTCCCCGTCCTCCTCAGCCTTCTGGGTCCCCACCCCCCTCAGCCTTCTGAGTCCCCGTCCCCGCTCAGCCTTCTGGGTCCCCGTCCCCCCTCAGCCTTCTGGGTCCCCGTCGCCCCTCAGCCTTCTGGGTCCCCGTCCCCCCTCAGCCTTCTGGGTCCCCGTCCCCCCTCAGCCTTCTGGGTCCCCGTCCCCCCTCAGCCTTCTGGGTCCCCGTCCCCCCTCAGCCTTCTGGGTCCCCGTCCCCCCTCAGCCTTCTGGGTCCCCGTCCCCCCTCAGCCTTCTGGGTCCCCGTCCCCCCTCAGCCTTCTGGGTCCCCGTCCCCCCTCAGCCTTCTGGGTCCCCGTCCCCCCTCAGCCTTCTGGGTCCCCGTCCCCCCTCAGCCTTCTGGGTCCCCGTCCCCGTCCCCCCTCAGCCTTGTGGGTTCCCGTCCCCCCTCATCCTTCTGGGTCCCCGTTCCCCCTCAGCCTTCTGGGTCCCCGTCCCCGTCCCCTCTCTGACTTCTGGGTCCCCGTCCCTGTCCCCCCTCAGCCTTCTGTGTCCCCGTCCCTGTCCCCCCTCAGCCTTCTGTGTCCCCGTCCCCCCTCAGCCTTCTGGGTCCTCGTCCCCGACCCCCTTCATCATTCTGGGTCCCGGTTCCTGCCCCCCCCTCAACCATCTGGGTCCCCGACCCGTCCTCCCTCAGCCTTCTGGGTCCCCGTCCCCATCCACCCTCAGCCTTCTGGGTCCTCGTCCCCGTCCCTCCTCAGCCTTCTGGGTCCCCGTCCCCCCTCAGCCTTCTGGGTCCCCGTCCCCGTCCCCCCTCATCCTTCTGGATACCCGTCCCCCTCAGCCTCGCAGGATCCCCGCCCCCCACAGCCTTGCGTGTCCCTCACTCCTCTGGCAGATCTCCCACACCCCTCTGGCGGGTCCCCCTCACCCTTCTGGGTCCCCGACCCCCCTCATCATTCTGGGTCCCCGACCCCCTCACCCTTCTGGGTCCCCGACCCCCTCACCCTTCTGGGTCCCCGACCCCCTCACCCTTCTGGGTCCCCGACCCCCTCACCCTTCTGGTTCCCCGTCCCTCTCCCCCCTCTGCCTCGCGGGTCCCGACACCCCTCAGCCTCGTTGGAGCATTCCCCCCTCAGCCTCGTGGGCCCCGACCCCCCACAACAACACGCGACGCGACAGCCTAGCGGGCAACGACCCCCCTCAACCTCGCGGGCCGCGACCCTCCTCAGCCTCGCGGGTCCCCGATCCCCCTCCCCCCCACAGCCTCACGGACCCCGACCCCCACTTCAGCCTCGCGGGTTCCCGACTACCACACACCCTAACGCCACCCCGACCCAAACTCCCTCACGGTACCCCGGCCCCACCTCACAACCATCCCCCTGCCTGTTCCCCTCCGAGCTCCGGTCGCTCCAGACCCAAAGGGCGACCCGTGGAAACTCCGTCCTCTCTGGTCTCGCTCCCAAAATGCCCCGATTCCCACCCGTGAGGAACCGACACGAACCTCTCTACCCCTCCCGCTCGCGACCAACTCCTCCAAAGGCGGGAAAGATCAACAACATGGCAGCCACCAGGGGTCGCTCTCGCGAGAGCTTGATCCACCCCTCCACGGGATCTCCTCTCCACCACCCCGAGCCCCTGGATGGAGCCCCAGGGCTCGAGGTCCAGCCCTTTGGAGCCCCCTCTCTCCTGAGAACCTCGTCCCACTGGGGAAGTGTCCGAGAGCTGCCTCGGGCCTCCAGTCCATCTCCCCTTCAGGCTGCACATTTCCACACCAGGACCTGCCCCACATTCTCCCCCAAGATTCCAATCCATCCCACCTCCACCACCTTGGCCCAAAGCTCATTCCACGCTCCCACCCCCCTCTGAGGGAAGAAAATCCCCCTTCAATCTCAATCCATGTCCTCCTCTTTGAATCTCTTCCACTCTCCTTGGAAACAGCCTGTCCCCATGGACACGATCCGTCCCCCCTCACAATTTTCAAATCTTCCTCAATCTTCTACGCTCCAGGGAATAAAGTCCCAGCCTGTCCAACCTTCCCCTGGAACTCAAACCCCGAAAGCCAGACCACCTTCTTGTCCCTCTCCTCGACGCGCTGTCTCATTCCTATCCTTCCTCTCCTCCGACCACCCAAACGACACACAACGTTCCCAAGTTGGCCTCACCCATGCCTCGTCCAACTTCCTCGTGGCCTCCCACCTCCTGCACTCAATCCTCTCATTTCTGAAGGCCAAAATACCAGAAACTTTCTTCACTCCCCCCCACCCCCCCATCTCTACAAGGGACTCCACTTTCGGGCAGTTCTGTACCACAGTTCCTCAATCCCTTTGTTTGACAACACTCCTCAATGGTCTGCCATTTAACATTCAAACTCTTACGTTTTAAGAATCAATTGCAGAGATCCATGGATGTGAGAAGTCAGGAGGGTTAGGGACTGGGTGCAGGTCGATGAGACTGGCAGAATGATATTTCACCATGGACGAGAAGGGCCGAAGGGTCTCTTTTCTTTGCTGTGGAGTTTCTAGGGTAGAGTTCACACCATTCTCAGGAAGGAGAATGAGCAGACAGATGTCATGGTCCACGGGTAGGAAAGGTGATGATATCCTGCCAGGAGAGATGAGGGAGTTAAGTGCACAACCAAGGGGTCTCTCTCTGTCAGTCTGTGTGTGTCTCTATCTCTCTGTGTCTCTCTCTCTCTCTGTCTGTGTCTCTGTCTGTCTGTGTCTCTCTCTCTGTCTGTGTCTCTCTCTCTGTCTGTGTCTCTCTCTCTGTCTGTGTCTCTCTCTCTATCTGTGTCTCTCTTTGTGTCACTCTGTGTCTCTCTTTGTGTCACTCTGTGTGTCTCTCTCGGTCTGTGTGTCTCTCTCGGTCTGTGTGTCTCTCTCTGTCTGTGTGTCTCTCTCTCTGTCTCTCTCTCGCTGTCAGTGTCTCTCTCTCTGTCTGTATGTGTCTCTCTGTGTGTCTGTGTCTGTATATCTGTCTCTCTGTGTCTGTGTGTGAGTGTGTCTGTCTGTCTGGGTATGTGTGTGTGTCTCTCTCTGTCTGTGTCTCTGTATCTGTCTCTGTGTCTGTCTCTGTGTCTGTGTGTCTCTGTGTGTGTGTGTGTGTGTGTCTGTGTGTGTGTGTCTGTGTGTGTGTGTGTCTCTCTGTCTGTGTCTCTCTGTCCATGTCTCTCTCTCTGTCTATCTCTCTCTCTGTGTCTCTCTCTCTCTCTCTGTCTGTTTGTGTGTCTTTCCCTCTCTGTGTCTCTGTGTGTGTCACTGTCTGTGTGTGTCTCTCTCTCTGTCTCTCCCTCTGTGTCTCAATGTGTGACTCTCTCTGTGTCTGAATGTGTGTTTCTCTCTCTCTCTCTCTGTCTGTGTGTGTGTGTGTCTCTCTGTGTCATGTGTGTGTGTGTCTCTCTGTCTCTATGTGTATCTCTCTCTCCATCTGTGTGTGTCTCTCTATCTGTCTGTGTGTGTCTCCGTCTGTGTGTGTGTCTCTCTCTCTCTCGCTGTCAGAGTCTCTCTCTGTCTCTGCCTGTGTGTGTGTGTGTGTGTGTGTGTGTGTGTGTGTGTGTGTGTGTGTGTGTGTCTGTCTGGGTATGTGTGTCGCTCTCTATCAGTGTCTCTAATATTTGCTTATTCATTACCCACCATTAACCATCCCGACTGGTGGTGCGGGCTTTGTTCCCCAAGGCATCCGTATTGGCTGTCCATGGACCATATCTGCCCCAACGCATTCCTCGGTGTCACCTGCATTAAAATCAAGATGGCATCAGCACATTTTTGGGCACTTTTAGCCATATTTCCTCAGTTGTTCTGGCAAGTTTTGTGTTTCGTTCACACATTCCTGCTTCCTGGGGTTCACGGCACTCGTGGAAGATCGCCAGTTCCTGAAACAATTCTTCATTTATCTTATTTGTAACATTTTTACATTTAATTTAACATATGCATTAAAAAACTTAAATTTCTTATTTGAAAATAAGATAAAATTAATGCATAGTGATTTAAAAAGTAACCCCTCCCACAGCTGCCCAATAGAAAACAATAAAGAGAGGAAACATCTAGATAGTATTCATAAAAATTGAGCAAAACTCTCAAATAAAATCTTGCTTTTCTTGGTTTTAGGAGTCAGAAAGTTCGTGTTGGGTGATTACAAATTAATTCCTACAATTGGTAAATACACATCCCAAATCTTCAAAAGAGAAATTCAAATTTGTTCCGTGAATTCAATGTAATTATTTCAAGTGGGATACAACGGCCTATTTCAGTGTGGCTATCGACCCATTCCCAAATACGCATCGGACTTCCAAGTTACTGCCACACATTTTAACCCTATAACAATTACAGCACAGAAACGGGTCACTTGGCCCTTCTTGTCTGCACTGAACTAAATACTCTCCTCTCGTACCACCTCTCTGCATTCCCCTCCCCACCAATTTTCCCTGAAATGACAAAATGGACCCTGCCGCCACTATTTCTCCCGGAAGCTCACTCCACTCAGCCACCACTCTGAGTAAAGAAGTTCCCCCTCATGTTACTTCCAAACTTTTACCTCCTGTTTCAATCCCTGCTCCCCGCAATGAAAAAAGTCTCTCCACATCAACTCGTTCTATCCTCCTAGTAATTTTAAAGACTTCGATCAAATCCCCTCTCAACTATCTACAATCCAAAGAATAAAGACTTCATTTGCTCAATCTTTCTTTGTAATCTAATTGCTGATATCCAGGTAACATTGACGTAAATCTTCTCTGCACCCTCTCTACTTTATTGATAGCTTTCCTCTCATTTGGTGACCAGAATTGCACACAGTACTCACAAAAGAGCCTCACCAATATCTTGTCTAGTCTCAACCTCACTGCCCGACTCCAGTATTCTATGCGATGGTTGATCAAGGCCAGCTATTTGAACAGATTCTTTTCGAGGTACTCTCTGATTACCCTCCAATAATTAACCTATCATGTCAGGCTCACCTGGTTGGCTTTTGAAGCCGTTTTTAAACAAGGGAACATTAGATTACATCCATTCCTCTGGCACCTCACCCATGGATAAACAGGTTTTAAATATTTCTGTCAGAGCCCTTGCAATTTCTACTCTTCTTTCCCTCAAGGCCAAGGGAATATCATGTCAGACCTCCATCCACCATCAGACAAAAATCAGCCAACACAAGATGAAGGCAGGACAGTTGTCCCACCTCTCCAGCACGAGTCATGGATCAAGTGAGCACTGACTGCAAGACGTTTCTACATCCTCTTGGTGTCTGTGTGGATTTCCTCCCACACTCCACAGCTCAAGGGGGCCGTAAGTTCATTGGCGAATTGGGAAGCTCAAGACCATGGGGTGGAAGTGCACATTCTGGTCCTGGGGGCATCAATTCAATTCAACTGCACGGATGAACCTTTGGGCACGACCTGATCTTTTTCTGGTTTCAAACTCATTATTTTTGAAAATTGTATGTGCACCTCTAATGCAACACGACTGCTGCTAAACAGGCTTCTTGATACATATCCATGACAAGAACTCGGGAGAATCTGATTTGGTTACTAGACTTTTGAACAGAACAGTGTCTGGACATTTTATCCCTAAACTGAAACTTTATAGACATACAGAACAAAATGAGGGCAAAACAATCTTGTGTCTCACCAATACCACAATTCACGGACACCTTTTAAGTTCTCAAGGGTGGTAGAAAACACAAAGAACAGACAAACTCCTTCCACACTGTCACTTTGAGAGCTTTGGACTCACCATGCTATAAATATTGCCAAGCCATCACTCTCTCTCCAAATCAATGACCAAAAGTACTGGCTGAGCGATAGATTTGAGACATTTTACCCGCTATGTAGCAATCAGGCACAAGGAAAAGTGCTGCTTCCATTGTAAAATATTTAGGAATCTCAGACCACAAACAACCTTCACCCCGAAAAACAAGCAATTCTCCACAATAAAACTAGGTTTCCTTCCTGTCTGCAAGCATCTGCTCTCTTGAGTCTGAATGGCACAACTGGGGAAACCGTTTCAAACCCATGACCAGAAACAGCATATTCTCTTCCCCTAATTGGTGCTGTCTTGCAATTGGCCACCACTGCCCGAGCAAGAATGAACTGGGAGATCTCACACTTGCTCCTTCACAGGTGAGACCTCGCTCTTCATTGGAGCTCCATATTATCCATCTTGCTCTATTTTGTTAACCTTAATCAAGTCTCCTCTCATACTCCAACACTCCCATGAAAAATAAAAATCATGTATCCTGTAGTTCGCGAGTCCGGAGACCAGGTGGTGGTATTATACCTAGATCTCTCTCTCTCTCTCTCCCCCTCTCGCTTCATGCATGCAGTACTCGGTGTGAACAGGCGGTGGCAGCACTTTACAGCCCTTGCAATCTGCAGCTTGGACAGGAGATGTCGGAGTTACGGAGACATGGCTGCGGGAAGGGCAGGATTGGGAAATCAATGTTCCCGGGTACACATCCTATAGTAAAGACAGACAGTTGGGAAGAGGGGGTGGGGTAGCTCTGTTGGTAAGAAATGAAATTCAGGCGTTTGAAAGGAAAGACATTGAAACAGGTGGGTAGAGTCTGTTTGGATAGAATTAAGAAATTGTAAAGGCATGAGGACCATAATGGGGGTCATTTACAGGCCTCCGAAAAGTAGCTCAGATATCGGTGGCAGTATAAATCAGGAATTAAGAGTGTAGCAATACGGTAGTTATGGGGGACTTCAACATGAAAGTGGACTGGGATAATCAGATGGGGGCAGGAACACAAGAGAGTGAGTTTATTGAATGTCTACGAGATACTTTCTTCCATTGATTTTATTATAAATTTGGTTACTTTGTTCTTTCTGTTAATTTTATTCCCCAGTTTTATCCATATTTGAATCCAAATTCAGGTTGAAATCCCCTCCTATTAATATGTTCCCTTGCATATCTGCTACCTTCAAAAAGATATCTTGCATAAACT
Organism: Narcine bancroftii; assembly: GCF_036971445.1. Classification (NCBI taxonomy): domain Eukaryota; kingdom Metazoa; phylum Chordata; class Chondrichthyes; order Torpediniformes; family Narcinidae; genus Narcine; species Narcine bancroftii. Next base: position 128,826 of record NW_027212027.1, read on the forward strand.
TTTGATCTTCTTCGTTAGGTGAATATACATTGAGTAGATTCCAAAACTCCGAATATATCTGACATTTCATCATTACATATCTCCCTGCTGGATCTATTATTTCCTCTTCTATTTTAAATGGCACATTTTTACTAATTAATATAGCTACTCCTCTTGCTTTTGAATTATACAATGCTGCTGTTACGTGTCCTACCCAATACGAGATACTTTCTTGGAGCAGCTAGTGGAGGAACCTACCAGGGGGAAGTCGATTCTGGACTTGGTGCTGTGCAGCGACGCAGAGTTAATAAGTGACCTCGATGTAGGGGAGCCATTAGGGAATAGTGACCATGGTATGGTTATTTTTGAGCTGCAATTAGAAAGGGAAAAAGAAAGGAAGTCGGAAGCATCTGTACTGCAGTTAAATAAAGGGGAATATGCAGCTATGAGGGAGGAGCTAGCCAAAATAAAATGGAAAGATACACTAGCTGGGAGGTCAACTCGGGAAAAATGGCAGGTGCTTTTGGACATTTTCCACAGGATTCAGGACAAATTTATTCCAAAGTGGAGGAAAGGCTCTAGGAGATGCAAATGGCAGTCGTGGCTAACTAATGAAATCAAGTGCAATATCAAATCCAAAGGGAGTAAGTATAAGATAGCGAAGTGGAGTGGGAAGCTAGAGGATTGGGAAACCTTCAAAGAGAATCAGAGGGTAATTAAGAAAGTCATAAGAGAGGGGAAAATGAAGTACGAGAGGAAATTAGCAAATAATATCATGGAGGTTAGCAAAAGATTTTTTAAATATGTGAAGAGGAAGAAATTGGTTCGGTCTAAAATTGGTCAATTAAGAATGGAAAAGGCTGGAATTATTACCGGAAACAAGGAGATGGCTGAGGAATTTAACAAATACTTTGCATCGGTCTTCACCAAGGAGGATATAGGTTATGGTCAATTAGGGGGTAGTGGTCATGCGGTATCAAGAGACTTGGGGAACTTTCCTGGGGAAGTAGGGGATCTAATGGATATCCGGATCTAGAAGCAGGAGGTTGTGAGTAAATTGTTGGGACTGAGGGCTGATAAAACCCCAGGGCCTGATGGGCTGCATCTCAGGGTGCTTAAAGAAGTTGCTATGGAAATTGTGGAGGCACTGGTCGACATTTTCCAAAGTTCCATAGATTCCGGGGAGGTCCCTGAGGATTGGAGAGTGGCTGATGTGGTGCCGATTTTTAAGAAGGGAGTGAGGGAGAAAACAGGAAATTATAGACCGGTCAGCCTGACGTCAGTGGTGGGGAAGATATTGGAATCTATCATAAAAGGAGTAATACCAGAACACTTAGGCAGAAATAGTTTAAGGGCTAGTCAGCATGGATTCCTTAAGGGTAAGTCATGCTTGACTAACCTTCTGGAATTTTTCGAGGATGTGACAAACTGGGTGGACTTGGGAGAGCCAGTGGATGTGGTGTATTTGGACTTCCAGAAGGCCTTTGATAAGGTACCGCACGGGAGACTAGTGGGCAAGATCAGGGAGCATGGAATTGGAGGTAAGGTGCTGACATGGATAGGAAATTGGTTAAGAAATAGGAAAGAAAGGGTTGGAGTAAGCCGGTCCTTTTCAGGATGGCAGGATGTGACGAGTTGAGTGCCGTAGGGATCGGTATTGGGTCCTCAGTTGTTTGTAATTTATCTAAATGATTTGGATGAGGGGATGATTAATAAGATGAGCAAATTTGCAGATGACACTAAACTGGGTGGCAGTGTGAGGTGTGAGGAGGATGTCAAAAAAATGCAGAGGGACTTGGACAGGTTGGGGGTGTGGGCTGCTGAATGGAAGATGACGTTCAATGTGAGCAAATGTGAGGTTATCCATTTTGGGGGCAATAATAGGAAAGCTGAGTATTATTTAAATGGAGACAGGCTAGGGAGTGGGGAGGAGAAAATGGATCTGGGTGTACTTGTTCACCGGTCACTGAAGGCTAACATGCAGGTTCAGAATGCTGTGCAGAAGGCAAATGCCATGTGGGCTTTCATAAAGAGGGGATTGGAGTATAGGAACAGAGACGCCCTTCTGCAGTTGTACAGGGCCCTGGTGAGACCCCACCTGGAGTATTGCATCCAGTTCTGGTCTCCAGTTTTGAGGAAGGACATACTAGCTATAGAGGGTGTGCAGCGTAGATTTACAAGGTTAGTTCCAGCGATTGCGGGGTTGACATATGCTGAAAGGCTAGAAAAACTGGATTTGTATCCGATGGAGTTTAGAAGGATGAAGGGCATGATTGAGGTATACAAAATTATCAGGGGGATGGACAGGGTGAAGTCGGATTACTTGTTCCCAGTGATGGGGGAGACGAGGACTAGAGGGCATAGTTTAAGAATACAGGGTTGGCCCTTTAGGACGGAGATGAGAAAACATTTTTTTACCCAGAGAAGTGTGAATCTGTGGAATGCTCTGCCACAGAGGGTGGTTGAGGCAGATTCGCTGATTATGTTCAAAAGAGAGTTAGATAAGACTCTAGTGGGCAAAGGAGTTACGGGTTATGGGGATAAGGCTGGAAAGGGGTACTGATAGTAGTGATCAGCCATGATCTGTAATATGGTGGTGCTGGCTCGACAGGCCGAAGGGCCTACTCCTGCTCCTATTGTCTATTGAACCATTCCTCCAAGGTCCCTCTGTTCCTCAATGCCCTCCCCTTCACTGCATACGTCTTGGTTATTCTTCCCAAAATAAAGCACCTCACACTTACCTACATTAAACTCCATCTGCCATCTTTCCAAACAGTCCAAATCCTTTTGTAGTCCATGAAAACCCTCCTCACTCTCCACAACTCTTGAAAATAAGAAAAATGTATTACGTTATGTTAAGCTTCTCTTTGAAAATTTTATTTTCACATGCATTAAATGCGTACATAAATTTCTCATTCAAAGAGAATGAAAAATTAATACATAGTATTTTTTTTAAAATTCCCCCTGCCCAACAACCCAATAGAAAATAAAGATAACATCTGGAAAGTATTTTTAAAAACATTACTAAAAAGCTATCAAATAAAATCTAACAGATTTTCTTGATTTTAGGAGTCAGAAGGTTCAGGTTGGGCGATTACAACCTAATTCCTACAGTTTATAAATAGGATTCCCAAATCTTTCCAAAAATTTCAAATTTGTTACATAAATTACATCTAATTATTTCAAGTGTCAAGGGACTTGGGGGGGTTCTCGTTCAGGAAAACGTAGTGAGTGGGTAACCACCAGGTTGGATCGGCTGGAAAAGAAAGCAAATTCTATGTTGGCCTTTGTTTCGAGGGTAGGGAGGTGTTGATGGGGCATGGGAGAGACCTCATTTGGAGAACTGCGAAGTTTATCTGAAAAAGGATGTGCTGATGTTGGAGAGAGAGCAGAGATTTACCAGGATGATATATCTCCACTCTTCATTGGAGTATAGAAGAAGGAGAGGAGATCTCAGAAACCTTTCCAATGCTGAAAGGATTGGACAGTAGATGTGAATAATGTTTCCCTTGGATAAAAAGACATTGTCTTAGAATTAGAAGATACCTATTTAAAGCAGATGAGAAATTTATTTCACCAGAAGGTCATGGAATTTGTTGCTGGACTGTTGAGGGAGTTTAAGTGGGGGGGGGGGGGGGTGGCAGAATTAATAGATGTTTAATGAGTCAGGGTATCAAGGGATCAGGGGAAAAAGCCAGAACTTGGAATGAGAGGCGAGAACTGTTTAGATCAGGGGATAGCTGACACAGTGGGCTGAATGGCCAACTTCTGTTCCTTGTGATTTGACACCATTTTAACTAATGTACCTTTGAGAATTATAACATCCATCCATATGTCCTCTGTATTTTGGATGTGAAACAACGGCTGTGCAGGAGAAGCCAGTGAGTTGGTGTGACCAATTGCTCTTCAGACTGGAGGCCTGTGACGAGAGCTGTGCCTCAGGGATAGGTGCTGGAACAATAATGTGGTGAATTGGATTAACAAGTTGGCAGGTGACACCAAGAATGGAGGAGTTGTGGACAGCCAGGAAATCTTGCAGAAGGATCTGGACCAGCTGGAGAAAGGGCAGATGGAATTTAATGCAGACAAGTGTGAGGTGTCACATTTTGAAGGGCAAACCAAGAAAAGATAGACACGGTGAACGGTCGGGCACTGAGGAGTGAGGTTGAACAGAGGGACATGGTAAACGGGTGTCATTCCATGTAAGTGCTGTCACAGGTGGATTTGGGCGGGAATTGAAGATACCCAAGTTAACTAAAATTGAAAATTGTAAATGGGGCAAAAAAAGGGATCTATTCCAGAAATGTTTGTGACAACAGAAAATGGCTAAACCAACTTTAGATTAAATGGGAGATTCTTCTTTAGAATTAACCCAAGAAGAACGGACTACTTACTATGTGCGAAGATGGTGGATTAAATTGATTAACGTGCGATATAATTGGGTGAATTATAATTTTTTTTTACATCAGTTGTATTTAACTCCAGGAAAAAAAAGATAAGGATTTAGTAATTCAGACTAATGTTTTCATTGTGGGATTCAAATTAATACTTTTTTTTGTCTGTCTGGTTGTGTGATAAAGTTAAGCCTTTGAGGATTTATTTGAAACTACTTTAAAGAAACTCTTTTTATGTTCGATCCACTGCTTTTTCTAATGCGGTATATTACAACTTGAACAACGGGATTAAGAATGGATAAACCTCAAATTGAGTTTATTCAGTTAGTATTAGCAGTGGCCAGTAAATGCATTGCGATGACGTGGAAAATTAGGTTAGGCGTTTTCATTCTGCCGCAACGAATTGATATGATTTTTCTCTCCCTCAGTCGAGGGAGTTTGGGGGGGGGGTAATTATGGGGAGGGGGGATGGAATATAGTTTTTTTTGGGAGGTTGGTTTATTTTGTTTACTATGTATTTTATATATTCATAAATAAAGTTTAAAAAAAGATACACAACCAGTGTTTCTGGCTTGAGCCTTTTATCAGGGCTACGAGTATCTGTACTTTATAAAGGTTCACTGCTTGATCAGATGAGCTTCACCAGCATTTGTGTCCTTACAGAATTTGGTCGAGTTACTATATGTGGACATCAGGTCATTTTTTCACCCTTAAACTGTCCATCCACACAGAAAGGAACTTGAAACATTTCTTCTTTTTCACACAACTAACCCCATTTGGTGAAGTGTGTGGAATATTAGCTGTAGAATATCTTGTTCTGGGAATTATGATGAGGAAACCATCACACAGACTTTGCCAGAAAGCTGGGAAAGAGAGTTAAAAAGCACATTCCAGACATGGATCAATTCTCACCTCCTCTACTGAGCCATACATATCCAAATGCCTGCCTGATCTTCAAAACAATGGTGCAAATTGTTAGACCTGATCCAAAGGCTGCAATAAGCCCCCAGCACCACTCAGACCCTGAATGGCATTGTTTCTGCTTTGAAGTGAAGAATTTAAGACTGCTATGAAATTAAGACATTTGGGTAAATTGGAAACCAGAAATCAGGCAGGCAGAGAATGATTACTAATGTGAACTGTGAGCAAGTCTTCCAGACACCTGTTGATTTTTTTGTGTTCCCTCACCTTAACTGGTACATGAGATTAGATGACCAACAAGAAGTCCTTTCCTTGTCTTTAGGAAGAGGATATGAAAAATGTAAAATACAGTGGCAGATAGAACAGTAACAGGTCATAACAAGCCCTGACCATCTGAAACAGGTCATGGGAATATCAATTTATTCAGTAATGTAGAAATTACTGCAAAAGCTGAGAAATTAGGAATTCATAAACTGAGGCAAAGATGGGATGGAGATTTGAACATAGAAAATGGACTGATCGTTATAAATGAGATAGACTGGTTCAATACAATTTTATTCACCAGACACCTCAAAAGAAAATACATGGAATCGGATTTGTTTCAAATGTTAACAAGTCATTTGTACTTTTCTGCATTTGACTTGGCAATGTCCTAAAGTTGGGCAGCTTGGTTGAAATAAGTATTTTTTTTAAAATTCCCACAGGATCCATTAGAAAGAGATGTTAAGGAATTAAATTTAAATTAAAACTGAATATTTACCAGGTTTAAATTGCTGCAATTTGTACAGCTAGAAAGTGCTTGGCCATATCTTGCAAACTGGCTGAGGTTCGGAACTGTTCACCACAAGAAAATAATGTATCGTTCACGAGATGAACATTCTATCTTTGGAGCCCACATTTCCTAAAGGTGGGTTGAAGTGAAGTTTTGAAATATTCACAATATTATGGTTAAATCAAACATCTGTTGAAGATCTCTGGTCCCTCATATGGGATGTGGAGAGGGTGGGTCTGGGTAGATCTCAATTTGTATTAATCAACCACATGTATCGGGATTTGAATTATATTCTTGTAAAATTAACAAGAATATAACTAACTCTTAAAAATTGATTTAAAAAAAAACCCTGACCCACACAAATGCCCCTGTTCACCTTGCCATTTTGTAAAAGGTGATGGGGGGAAAATCCTGACACAAGGGACAGATTTGAACCTGGGTCACTGTCATTTTCTGTTAAACATGCCAAGATCAAAATTCGACTGACTGTCCTGTAACAAAGTGCAATATTACACACACGTAAGGTAAGATGGTTACATCAGCAAAAATTAAATGAAATGCTTCTTACAGTCAAGAGCAAAAGAATTCCCTGCAGCCTCCAACCCAGCCCTTGCCCACAAATAACACCCCCTGCCCCCCTCCCCACCCCAATTCTGGGATCAAACCATCAGCAGCCTACACTTTGTTGGAATCTAGGGGTTAAAAGATTATGAAAGAAATGATTAATTAATAAGTTGATATGTACTGCATGGTTCAGGGACAAAGAGGAATGTGATTAAGTGGCAATCACAGCATGGAGCGAAGTTGGCTGAGCAAAATTGTCTGCTCCCAAATACAGGGAGAGGAAATTCATAAAACGATTTAGGAGGAAAGCTCCAACTGAAGGAGGTGGTGAGTAGCACAGGAGACACAGGCCAGACCAGAACAAAGAATGGCCTGCAAGAAACCAAGGGAATGGAAAACCAGTCTAGGAGGAAGATTAAGGCATGAGGAGGTGTTAAAGAGAACAGCAGAAATTGGCCAGACAGGAACAGAATGGTGATTAGAAATATCTGGTGATGAATTAATTTCTGATCAAAACAACAGGATAGTCTGGCCTGGAGGATTAAGATGGGAGCGCTACACCCCAGATATCTGCAAAACAGGAGATGACTTGTGATAACCCTTGTGCAAAAAGATCTAGCAAAGGAAGCCAACTTTTGTTCTGTATGATAAGGTTGATCTATATAAACTGAGCCAACTGGACAATAGGGGTCAGTCTTGGGGAATAGCTCACTGTGCAGGTGACCTATGAACTAACGACTGACCCAGAGCTCTGTAAAGTTTTATTCTTGTGCTGTGTAATAAATTGACTGTTGAACCGAATACCTTCTCCTATCACTTCATTCAAAGAACACGCTGAACTCAGACCACATACAGACTAAATTAAGAGTAAGGGAAAGCCAGAGTCCGACAACTTCAGAGCCAAACCTCAGGCACAAACATCCCAAAACCATCATCCCAAGACAAGAGCTAAAGTTGCAGGCACCGTAAACCACACACATTAAAGCAACACATTTCTCTGGCTCAATACCCACGAACCACATGGAACACCAGTTTGCAAACTACCCACAAACAGGGGCTTCCACAAACACCGGATTCCTTTCACCCCAACAACTCAAAGAACCACCCCAGAAAAAGCAGCCACAGTAAAACCAGGCTTCCTACCTTCCTCTGATGGCAGCATCACCTCATCTCTGCCTGAAACCTGCAAGTGACGAGAGTGGGGAAACTCTCCTGTTTTAAACCCTGAGCTGGAATCAGGAGGACAATTAATTCAGGTGTGAAATATCTCAGTAAATTGTGGCTGGCCCTTTAAACAAGGCCCATCTCCACCCTTCAAGAGAGCTGCAATTAAGGGAATAGCACCTTTTTAATTTGGAGATGGGTGTTAAAACAGTTTTCTCACCTGTGGCATTGAGATGTTTGAGGAGATGATACTTCTAGATTGGGGAGTGTTAGAGCTTTATGAGAGATTTGTTTGTTTTTGGGGCTTGTCCATTCAATTTTGGTTTGGAAGCCTTTTGTGGTCTATGACAGCTGAAAACTATGCAAACTAGGGTTTTCTTTGATCCTGATGGTTGTGCAGCAGTTCAAACTTCTCAAATGCAGAATTTGAGCTGTTTGCTCTAGAGCATTGGTTTGGGAATATTTATGCCACAGGTGGTGTTATGGTCCTGTTAAGTCAATGACTCTGGATCAAATCTGGCCCCGTCTGCAAGGGGTTTGTGTGTTCACCCACTCTTCAGTGGAGGTGGCAGGTTAACAGGGATTTGTGGGGGGGGGGGGGGAAATCGCAGGTGAATGAGGGGGAATGCACAGAGCTGGTGGGGTGAATAGGAGTGTGAGGAAGTTGTTGGCGAAGGAGAGTGTGTTGCAGGGATGTGTGTTGCAGGGATGTGTAGCTGAGGACTCACCATCCAATCTCAGACCAGAGGGAAACAGGATTCTTATCGTGCTCACAAATTCCTTCGTCACTCCTCGAACGACGATCAGTATTCTGACTCAAGCGTTTTCTGGCCCTGTGACGACAAGCGGGCCTAACGTTCCAATGGCAAATGAAGCAGGGAGGATGTTTCCTGTAATAGAGGTAGTAAAAGTTCCATTAGAGAGGAATACGTTGCCTTTAACTGATAACATGCGGTGGGGTCTCGGTACATTTGGTGATGTCTGGGATCTCTCTATCAATATAAAAAATGAAAATCAAGGCTGGGTCTCTCTGTGGGGGGGGGGGGGTAGTATCTAATATTTGCTTATGTCATAATCTAATTCATCCCAACTAGCAGTGCGGGCTTTGTTCCCCAAGGCGTCCGTATTGGCTGTCCATGGACCATCTCTGTCCCAATGCAGTCCTCAGTGTCACTTGCATTTAAATCAATGATGGCATCAGCACCTTTTGGCCAATTTGAGCTCTGTTTACTCAGTCAATCTGGCCAGTTTAGTTTTTCATTCAGTACTGGTGTCTGGGGTTAATGGGAGTAGTGGATGATTGATAATTCCTGAAATAATTCTTCATTCATCTTATTTTTTTTTAAATTATTTAATTTCACATATGCATTAAAAACTAATTTTTTATTTGAAATAACATCAAATGAATGCATAGTGATTTAAAAAATTAACCCCTTGTCTTGGGATGATGGTTTTGGGATGTTTGTGCCTGAGGTTTGTCTCTGAAGTGGACGCTGCTGATGGGTTGATCCCAGAATGGAGGGGGGGGGGGGTGTTTGTGGGCAAGGGCTGGATTGGAGGAATTCTCTTGCTCTTGACTGCAAGAACCATTTCATTTAATTTTTCCTGATGTAAAGAAAAAAAGAAAAAACATCTGGATAGTATTTATAAAAATTTACCAAACCTTTCAAATAAAATCTAACATCTTAAATTTCTTGATTTTAGGAGTCGGAAGGTTCATGTTGAGCTTCCAAGTTACTGCCACACATTTTACCCCTAGAACAATTACAGCACAGAAACAGGTCATTTGGCCTTTCTCGTCTGCTCTGAACTAAATACTCTCCTCCAGTACCACCTCTCTGCATTCCCAACCCCTCCAATTTTCTCTTAAATGACAAAATGGACCCTGCTGCCACTATTTCTCCCGGAAGCTCACTCCACTCAGCCACCATTGAGTCAAGAAGTTCCCCCTCACGTTACTTCAAAACTTTTGCCTCTTAACTCAAGACCTCTTGTTTCAATCTCTCCCACTTGCAATGGAATTGCCTATCCACATCAACTCTATCCATCCTTCTTGTAATTTTAAATACTCTACCAAATCCCCTCTCGGCTTTCGAGTTGACAGGAATGCACTCATGGATGGTTGGATGAATTCTCTTGGGGAACAGTTCATAGTGGCTCAAAAGTGCTTGATTAGATGCAAGGAGAGCTGCCACTGAATGTTGCATGTATTTGGTTCTGGGTTTCGAAGGTACCTCAGCTCTCTCTCTTTTGTACTCGGTCCAAAAGACATTGCTGATCTTATTTGGAATTAGACCAGTTTCAATGAAGCAATGCTGAAGATTTTTGCTGGGGGGGGGGGAATAAGCATTGCATTAAATTAAGCTGCGGCTGGTCATCCTTAAGTGTTGATCTGCAGTCCAAGTCTGGTGAGCTTTCTGGGATGGGCTAACGTTCCAGGCAACTCCTTCTTCACACAACAGGATTCAACATTTAATAGGACGGGGGGTTGGGGAATAATCTTGGGTTAAGTTCCATTTGTGTTTTAGTTCATAAAGCCCATTGGATTTTAACTTCTATCGGGAGCACAGTGGGCTATGAACAACATTTCTTGTTGTTTTCAGAGTATATCTTTCCCCTGGTTTATAATTCTTTGTGTGAATCATTTTTTTACTCCTGTCCAAGTTAGTAACAGGAAACACTGTGGGAGTGGGACGCTGTTTCATCGCTGGTAAAGTCCAACAACTGGTGAAACATTCACATGATTGAAGCTCTCTGGAAGGCAGGTTTCCAATTACTGCAGGTAACTTTCAGTTCAAGATCTTTCACCCCATCTTCCTCACTCGTGCACAGTGTCATGGCCGTCAATGACGGAGGGAGTAAAGTTGGTTTGAAAATGAGCAAATTGTTTACGTCAGAGCCAAGTCTGAAACCACCTTTTATTGAATCAAGTGAGATGCAGGACTGGTCACGGTGGCTGCTGGGAAGCACATGCAGATAGCCTTGCCCACAAGGAATCTTTTGAGTCCTCATTCTCAACATAGGGTGGCAGTGTCCTAGGGTCTCCTTCTTTCGCCTCGTCTTCCTTAATCATCTGGAGCCTGATTTCTTTCCCCTCTCATTCAGCCTGCATTATTTTCTGCATCCTCTCCCTGTTACTCCCTTGCTTTCTATTCCCTTCATTTTCTCCCTCATCTTTAATTTTAGCAAAGATGACTGGCTTGGTTTAGTCTGTAACATGTTTGAGTTTCAAGTGGAACATTTAACGTGGGCTCAGTGCTGTTTTGAAATATTAGCAGAATAGAGGGTGACACCAGTCACTAATGGATAGAAGAGAAAAAGATCCCCCTCTCTCTGGTAAGGTCGTGGGCAAGAGACCTAAGAGAGGAACAAGTCTGAATAAACATCTTTCCTGATTAACTGTGTCCGGTGCATTGATTGAGTGGTGCTGTTGCAGCAGACCCCACTCTTATCCATAATTGATTGGAAACTAATCTATGGTCACTGGACCCAAAATGTTCACATACACGTTTTACTTCTCTAACCATTACAGCATCGAAATAGGCCAAGTTGGCCCTTCGAGTCCACGCCGAACACTTTGTCCTACCTCATCCCATTGACCTACACTCACCCCTTGACCCTCCATTCCTTTCCTGTCCAAATACATATCCCACTTCTCCTTAAGTGCTAATATTGAGCCTGCCTCCTCCACTTCATCTGCAAGTCTATTCCACACACCCACCACTCTGAGTGAAAGTCCCCCCTCACATTTCCTCGAAACCTTTGCCCCTTTCTCTCAACCCACGTCAAATCTATACCCCAATAATTTTAAATACCTCAACCCAATCCAACCTCAACCTTTTATGCTCCGCAGAATAAAAATCTTGCTTAACCTTTCCCTATAACTTAGACCTGTGGTTTTCAAAATGCTCTCAAACTCATATTCCACTTGAAGCAATCCCTACACCAGAAGTGCTCTGTGATCAGTCAGGGATTGATTCAGGTGCTATGAAAGGAACCATCTACATCCTACAGGATGGAGCGCCGGAATAGCGTACATAGTTGAAGAAATTAAATTCCAAGACTTTGCTCTGCAAAGTGTTTCAACTTCAAAAGTACAGCCCCTCATGGCCAATCCCGGGAATTTACTGCGACAGGGTCCAGTGGAAAAGGGACACTGTCCAAATGCCAGTGTCAAATGATGTCATTTCACGCCACCTCTAACCCTACTCACATCCTCGGTGTTTGCCAACGTCGGCCTGATGGTAAAACCAGTGGAAGAGAGACAGCAGAGAATCACCTGTTTCCAGTCAAAGGCAGAACACTCCGCACCCCGGGGATGAGTTGTGTTCAGTGAAAAAGCAATCTTGCGTCCCAGTGGAAATGGCACCAAGGGCTTCCTAACCTGAGACACTGCACGGCCAATGAACTGGGATTCCCGTGGAAAAAGGGTTTCAGACTGCTTTATAAAATCTGCATGCAGTGCTTCAACCGAAATGAAGGCCAATGGGATGATGAGCTTCATTAAACTTTTCTACGTGGTCGTGCGTGAAAGTGAGGCCATTTTGGCAAGAAAGCGCAGAAAAATTAACCACGATCACAGGAGTGGCCTCCACGTGAGACCTGGAGCAATATCTTCATGGAAACAAGCGACAACTTAACCAAATATATAAACTCATTTATAAAAATAGCACTGACCTTCGCGAAAAGATGTATCACTATCAACTGGATGTCCGATAGCCCAAGGTTTCTGTCTTTGGATATTGCATTTACTTCATTCTGATGGGCTGAATTCCTGCAGCTTCCCAATCAAACATCTGCAATCACCTTTAAATTGTGCCAGATGATGTGAAGGTTGGAGGAGTTGTGGATGAAGCTGAAGGTTGTCGAAGGATAAGGAGTTCAATCCAGGTAAGTGTGAGGTGATGCATTTTGGAAGGACAAACCAGAAGGCTGGGTACAAGGTTACCAGTCGGTTACATGAGTGAGGCTAAACAGAGGGACTTTGGGGTTCAAATCCAAAGATCCCTCAAGGTTGCCGCTCAGGTTGATAGGATAGTTATGAAGGCCAATGGGATGATGAGCTTCATTAAACTTTACTACGTGGTCGTGCGTGAAAGTGAGGCCATTTTGCAAAGAAAGCGCAGAAAAATTAACCACGATCACAGCAGTGACCTCCACGTGAGACCTGGAGCAATCTCTTCATTGAAACAAGCGACAACTTGACAAAATATCTAATCTCATTGATAAAAATAGCACTGGCCTTCGCGAAAAGATGTATCACGATCAACTGGATGTCCGATAGCACACTGGGCTGTCGAAATGAACTGCAGTTACCTACAGAAAAAAAAAAATCACATAAACGTGACCCTTTGGTAAAGGTCTGTCAGCTGTACCTGGACCAAAGAGGGGCCCAGACACTAATATAAATGAACAATAAAAGGAGTTAAAAGTAACCATGATATAGACCAAAACCAAGTTTCACCAACTGGACTCATCTACTTGAAGTCTCTGAAAATGTGGAAATGAAAACAAACTGCAATAGAGAGAGAAAAAATTCAAAGTGCAAAAGGGAGAGTCTTTAAATGAGTCCCTGAATGTGTGTTGAGTCTCGTGGTGAAGGGGTAGCAGCTGTTCCTGAACCTGGCTATACCTCTTTCCTGATGGGAGCAGTGAGAACAGAGCGGGTGAAGTGGATCCTTGATTGCTGCTGCTCTCTGACAGCAGCATTCCCTGCAAATGTTCTCAATGGTGGAGGGTTTTTACCTGAGATGTCCAGGGCGGTGTCCAAGACAATAGTTCAAGCCTTCTACAAACTGAACTTTTCACCCCTGACACCCGTAAACCACTATTTTTCTCGCATCAATGTGCCGGTCTAAATGTTAAAGGTCCCTATTATTCCAGACTCGACTATCCTCCCCGGCCATGCGCTCAAGGCATCCGCAGCCTTGTGGGTCCCCGAACCCGTCCCCACTCAGCCTCCTGGGACCCAGACCCGTCCCACCTCAACATTCTGGGTCCCCGTCCCCCCTTAGCCTTCTGGGTCCGAGACCCGTCCCCCCTCAGCCTTTTGCGTCCCCGTCCCCCCTCAGCCTCTGGGTCCCCGTCCCCACTGATCCTTCTGGGTCCCCATCCCCCCTGAGCCTTCTGGGTCCCCGTCCCCCCTGAGCCTTCTGGGTCCCCGTCACCCCGAGCCTTCTGGGTCCCCGTCCCCCCTCAGCCTTCTGGGTCCCCATCCCCCCTCAGCCTTCTGTGTCCCCATACCCCCTCAGCCTTTTAGGTCACCGTTCCCGTCACCCCTCAGCCTTCTGGGTCCCCGTCCCCGTCTCCCCTGAGCCTTCTGGGTCCCCGTCCCCCCTGAGCCTTCTGGGTCCCCGTCCCCCCTGAGCCTTCTGGGTCCCCGTCCCCCCGAGCCTTCTGGGTCCCCGTCCCCGTCCCCCCTCAGCCTTCTGGGTCCCCATCCCCCCTCAGCCTTCTGTGTCCCCATACCCACTCAGCCTTTTAGGTCACCGTTCCCGTCACCCGTCAACCTTCTGGGTCCCCGTCCCCGTCTCCCCTGAGCCTTCTGGGTCCCCGTCCCCCCTGAGCCTTCTGGGTCCCCGTTCCCCCTCAGCCTTCTGGGTCCCGGTCCCCGTTCCCCCTCAGCCTTCTGGGTCCCCGTCCCCCCTCAGCCTTCTGGGTCCCCGTCCCCCCTCAGCCTTCTGGGTCCCCGTCCCTCCTAAGCCTTCAGGGTCCCCGTCCCCCCTCAGCCTTCTGGGTCCCCGTCCCTCCTCAGCCTTCTGGGTCCCCGTCCCCCCTAAGCCTTCTGGCTCCCCGTCCCTCCACAGCCTTCTGGCTCCCCGTCCCCCCTCAGCCTTCTGGGTCCACGTCCCCCCTCAGCCTTCTGGGTCCCTGTCCCCCCTCAGCCTTCTGGGTCCCGGTACCCCCTCAGCCTTCTGGGTCCCCGTCCCCGTTCCCCCTCAGCCTTCTGGGTCGCCGTCCCCCTCAGCCTTCTGGGTCGCCATCCCCCTCAGACTTCTGGGTCCCCGTCCCCCCTCAGCCTTCTGGGTCCCCGTTCCCCCTCAGCCTTCTGGGTCCCCGTCCTTCCTCAGCCTTCTGGGTCTCCGTCCCCGTCCCCCCCTCAGCCTTCAGGGTCCCCGTCCCCCCTCAGCCTTCAGGGTCCCCGTCCCCCCTCAGCCTTCAGGGTCCCCATCCCCCCTCAGCCTTCAGGGTCCCCGTCCCCCTCAGCCTTCTGGGTCCCCGTCCCCCCTCAGCCTTCTGGGTCCCCGTCCCCCCTCAGCCTTCTGGGTCCCCGTCCCCCCTCAGCCTTCTGGGTCCCCGTCCCCGTTCCTCCTCAGCCTTCTGGGTCCCCGTCCCCGTCACTCCTCAGCCTTCTGGGTCCCCGTCCCCATCCCTACTCAGCCTTCTGGGCCCCCGTCCCCCCTCAGCCTTCTGGGTCCCCGTCCTTCCTCAGCCTTCTGGGTCTCCGTCCCCGTCCCCCCATCAGCCTTCTGGGTCCCCGTCCCCCCCTCAGCCTTCAGGGTCCCTGTCCCCCCCTCAGCCTTCAGGGTCCCTGTCCCCCTCAGCCTACTGGGTCCCCGTCCCCCCTCAGCCTTCTGGGTCCCCGTCCCCGTCCCTCCTCAGCCTTCTGGGTCCCCGTTCCTCCTCAGCCTTCTGGGTCCCCGTCCCCGTTCCTCCTCAGCCTTCTGGGTCCCCGTCCCCGTCCCTTCTCAGCCTTCGGGGCCCCCGTCCCCCCTCAGCCTTCTGCGTCCCCGTCCTTCCTCAGCCTTCTGGGTCTCCGTCCCCGTCCCCCCATCAGCCTTCTGGGTCCCCGTCCCCCCCTCAGCCTTCAGGGTCCCCGTCCCCCCTCAGCCTTCTGGGTCCCCGTCCCCGTCCCTCCTCAGCCTTCTGGGTCCCCGTCCCCTCTCAGCCATCTGGGTCCCCGTCCCCATCCATCCTCAGCCTTCTGGGTCCCCGTCCCTCCTCAGCCTTCTGGGTCCCCATCCCCCCTCAGCCTTCTGGGTCCCCGTCCCCCCTCAGCCTTCTGGGTCCCGGTCCCCCCTCAGCCTTCTGTGTCCCCATCCCACCTCAGCCTTCTGGGTCACCGTCCCCCATCAGCCTTCTGGGTCGCCGTCCCCCCTCAGCCTTGTGGGTCCCGGTCCCCGTCCCCCCTCAGCCTTGTGGGTCCCGGTCCCCGTCCCCCCTCAGCCTTCTGGGTCCCGGTCCCCCCTCAGCCTTCTGTGTCCCCATCCCACCTCAGCCTTCTGGGTCACCGTCCCCCATCAGCCTTCTGGGTCGCCGTCCCCCCTCAGCCTTCTGGGTCCCAGTCCCCGTCCCCCCTCAGCCTTCTGGGTCCCGGTCCCCGTCCCCCCTCAGCCTTCTGGGTCCCGGTCCCCGTCCCCCCTCAGCCTTCTGGGTCCCGGTCCCCGTCCCCCCTCAGCCTTCTGGGTCCCGGTCCCCGTCCCCCCTCAGCCTTGTGGGTCCCGGTCCCCGTCCCCCCTCAGCCTTCTGGGTCCCGGTCCCCCCTCAGCCTTCTGGGTCCCCGTCCCCCCTCAGCCATCTGGGTCCCCCGTCCCCATCCCTCCTCAGCCTTCTGGGTCCCCTTTCCCGTCCCTCCTCAGCCTTCTGGGTCCCCGTCCCCCCTCAGCCTTCTGGGTCCCCGTCCCCCCTCAGCCTTCTGGGTCCCGGTCCCCGTCCCCCCTCAGCCTTCTGGGTCCCGGTCCCCGTCCCCCCTCAGCCTTGTGGGTCCCGGTCCCCATCCCCCCTCAGCCTTCTGGGTCCCGGTCCCCCCTCAGCCTTCTGTGTCCCCATCCCACCTCAGCCTTCTGGGTCACCGTCCCCCATCAGCCTTCTGGGTCGCCGTCCCCCCTCAGCCTTCTGGGTTCCCGTCCCCCCTCAGCCGTCTGGGTCCCGGTCCCCGTCTCCCCTCAGCCTTCTGGGTCCCGGTCCCCCGTCCCTCCTCAGCCTTGTGGGTCCCGGTCCCCGTCACCCCTCAGCCTTCTGGGTCCCCGTCCCCCATCAGCCTTCTGGGTCCCCGTCCCCCCTCAGCCTTCTGGATCCCCTTCCCCCCTCAGCCTTCTGGGTCCCCGTCCCCCCTCAGCCTTCTGGGTCCCCGTCCCCCCTCAGCCTTCTGGGTCCCCGTCCCCCCTCAGCCTTCTGGGTCCCCTTCCCCCCTCAGCCTTCTGGGTCCCCGTCCCCCCTCAGCCTTTGGTGTACCAGTCCCCCCTCAGCCTTCTGGGTCCCGGTCCCCGTCCCCCCTCAGCCTTCTGGGTCCCGGTCCCCGCCCCCCTCAGCCTTCTGGGTCCCGGTCCCTGTCCCCCCTCAGCCTTGTGAGTCCCCGTCCCCCCTCAGCCTTCTGGGACCCCGTCCCCCCTGAGCCTTCTGGGTACCCGTCCCCCCTGAGCCTTCTGGGTCCCCGTCCCCCCCTCAGCCTTCTGTGTCGCCTTCCCCCCTCAGCCTTCTGGGTCCCCGTCCCCCCTCAGCCATCTGGGTCCCCCGTCCCCATCCCTCCTCAGCCTTCTGGGTCCCCTTTCCCGTCCCTCCTCAGCCTTCTGGGTCCCCGTCCCACCTCAGCCTTCTGGGTCCCCGTCCCCCCTCAGCCTTCTGGGTCCCCGTCCACCCTCAGCTTTCTGGGTCCCGGTCCCCCCTCAGCTTTCTGGGTCCCCGTCCCACATCAGCCTTCTGGTTCGCCATCACCCCTCAGCCTTCTGGGTCCCCGTCCCCGTCCCCCCTCAGCCTTCAGGGTCCCGGTCCCCCCTCAGCCTTCTGGGTCCCCGTCCCCCAGCAGCCTTCTGGGTCCCCGTCCCCCAGCAGCCTTCTGGGTCCCCGTCCCCCAGCAGCCTTCTGGGTCCCCGTCCCCCCTCAGCCTTCTGGGTCCCCGTCCCCCCTCAGCCTTCTGGGTCCCCGTCCCCCCTCAGCCTTCTGGGTCCCCGTCCCCCCTCAGCCTTCTGGGTCCCCGTCCCCCCTCAGCCTTCTGGGTCCCCGTCCCCCCTCAGCCTTCTGGGTCCCCGTCCCCCCTCTGCCTTCTGGGTCCCCGTCCCCCCTCTGCCTTCTGGGTCCCCGTCCCCCCTCAGCCTTCTGGGTCCCCGTCCCCCCTCAGCCTTCTGGGTCCCCGTCCCCCCTCAGCTTTTTGGGTCCCCGTCCCCCCTCACCTTTCTGGGTCCTGATCACCCTCACCCTTCTGGGTCCTGATCACCCTCACCCTTCTGGGTCCTGATCACCCTCACCCTTCTGAGACCTGATCACCCTCACCCTTCTGTGTCCTGATCACCATTACCCTTCTGGGTCCTCATTCCCCTCACCCTTCTGGTTCCACGAGTACCTCAGCCTTGCGTGTCCCTCAAACTTCTGGATACCCGTCCCCCTCAGTCTCGCAGGATTCCCGCCCCCCACAGCCTTGCGTGTCCCTCACTCCTCTGGCAGATCTCCCACACCCCTCTGGCGGGTCCCCCTCATCCTTCTGGGTCCTCGACCCCCCTCACCCTTCTGGGTCCCCGACCCCCTCACCCTCCTGGGTCCCCGACCCCCTCACCCTTCTGGGTCCCCGACCCCCTCACCTTTCTGGGTCCCCGTCCCTCTCCCCCCTCTGCCTCGCAGGCCCCAACCCCCCCCTCTGCCTCGCGGGCCCCGACACCTGTCTGCCTCGCTTGCCCCGACACCGCTCAGCCTCGTTGGAGCGTTCCCCCCTCAGCCTCGTGGGCCCCGACTCCCCTCAGACTCGCGGGCCGCGACGCCCCTCAGCCTAGCGGGCTACGACCAACCTCAACCTCGCGGGCCGCAACCCTCCTCAGCCTCGCGGGTCCCCGATCCCACTCAGCCTCGCGGATCCCCCTCCCCCCCCACAGCCTCACAGACCCCGACCGCCCCCTTCAGCCTCGCGGGTCCCCGACTACCACGATCCCTAACGCCACCCCGACCCAAACTCCCTCACGGTTCCCCGGCCCACCTCACAACCATCCCCCTGCCCGTTCCCCTCCGAGCTCCGGCCGCCCCCGACCCAAAGGGCGACCCGTGGAATCTCTGTCCTCCCTGGTCTCGCTCCCAAAATGCCCCGATTCCCGCCCGTGAGGAACCGACATGAACCTCTCTCCCCCTCCCGCTCGCCACCAACTCCTCCAAAGGCGGCAAAGATCAACAACATGGCAGCCACCAGGGGTCGCTCTCGCGAGAGCTTGGGCCACCCCTCCACGGGATCTCCTCTCCACCACCCCGAGCCCCTGGATGGAGCCCCAGGGCTCGAGGTCCAGCCCTTTGGAGCCCCCTCTCTCCTGAGAACCTCGTCCAACTGGGGAAGGGTCCGAGAGCTGCCTCGGACCTCCAGTCCATCTCCCCTTCAGGCTGCACATTTCCACACCAGAACCTGCCCCACATTCCCCCCCCCCCCCCCAAGAGTCCAGTCCATCCCACCTCCACCACCTTGGCCCAAAGCTCATTCCACGTTCCCACCCTCCTCTGAGGGAAAAAAATCCCCCTTCAATCTCAATCCATGTCCTCCTCTTTGAATCTCTCCCACTCTCCTTGGAAACAGCCTGTCCCCATGGACACGATCCGTCCCCCCTCACAATTTTCAAATCTTCCTCAATCTTCTACGCTCCAGGGAATAAAGTCCCAGCCTGTCCAACCTTCCCCTGGAACTCAAACCCCGAAAGCCAGACCACCTTCTTGTCCCTCTCCTCGACGCGCTGTCTCATTCCTATCCTTCCTCTCCTCCGGCCACCTAAACGGCACACAACGTTCCCAAGTTGGCCTCACCCATGCCTCGTCCAACTTCCTCGTGGCCTCCCACCTCCTGCACCCAATCCTCTCATTTCTGAAGGCCAAAATACCAGAAGCTTTCTTCACTCCCCCCCATCCCCCCATCTCTACAAGGGACTCCACTTTCGGGCAGTTCTGTACCACAGTTCCTCAATCCCTTTGTTTGACAACACTCCTCAATGGTCTGCCATTTAACATTCAAACTCTTACGTTTTAAGAATCAATTGCAGAGATCCATGGATGTGAGAAGTCAGGAGGGTTAGGGACTGGGTGCAGGTCGATGAGACTGGCAGAATGATATTTCACCATGGACGAGAAGGGCAGAAGGGTCTCTTTTCTTTGCTGTGGGGTTTCTAGGGTAGAGTTCACACCATTCTCAGGAAGGAGGATGAGCAGACAGATGTCATGGTCCACGGGTAGGAAAGGTGATGAGATCCTGCCAGGAGAGATGAGGGAGTTAAGTGCACAACCAAGGGGTCTCTCTCTGTCAGTCTGTGTGTGTCTCTATCTCTCTGTGTCTCTCTCTCTCTCTCTGTCTGTCTGTCTG
This sequence comes from Narcine bancroftii, assembly GCF_036971445.1. Classification (NCBI taxonomy): domain Eukaryota; kingdom Metazoa; phylum Chordata; class Chondrichthyes; order Torpediniformes; family Narcinidae; genus Narcine; species Narcine bancroftii. The sequence goes on from NW_027212027.1 coordinate 148,879, forward strand.
TGTCTCTCTCTCTCTCTGTCTGTGTCTCTCTCTCAGTCTGTGTCTATGTCTCTCTATCTGTGTCTCTCTTTGTGTCACTCTGTGTTTGTCTCTGTGTCTGTCTCTGTCTGTGTGTGTCTCTTTGTGTGTATGTCTGTGACTCTCTCGCTGTGTCTCTCTCTGTCTGTGTCTCTCTCTCTGTCTCTCTCTCGCTGTCAGTGTCTCTCTCTCTGTCTGTATGAGTCTCTCTGTGTGTCTGTGTCTGTATATCTGTCTCTCTGTGTCTGTGTGTGAGTGTGTCTGTCTGTCTGGGTATGTGTGTGTGTGTCTCTCTCTGTCTGTGTCTCTGTATCTGTGTCTGTCTCTGTGTCTGTCTCTGTGTGTGTGTCTCTCTCTCTGTGTGTGTATCTCTCTGTGTCTGTGTCTGTGTCCGTGTGTCTGTGTCTCTCTGTCTGTGTCTCTCTGTCTGTGTCTCTCTGTCCATGTCTCTCTGTCCATGCCTCTCTCTCTGTCTGTGTCTCTCTCTGTGTGGGTCTGTGTGTGTGTGTCTCTCTCTCTCTCTCTCTCTGTGTCTCTCTCTCTGTCTGTTTGTGTGTGTTTCCCTCTCTGTGTCTCTGTGTGTGTCGCTGTCTGTGTGTGTGTCTCTCTCTCTGTCTCTCCCTCTGTGTCTCAATGTGTGACTCTCTCTGTGTCTGTGTGTGTGTCTCTGTGTGTGTGTGTGTATCTGTCTCTCTGTGTCGTGTGTGTGTCTCTCTCTGTCTCTATGTGTGTCTCTCTGTGTCTGTCTGTGTGTATGTCTGTCTCTGTGTCGTGTGTGTGTCTCTCTGTCTCTATGTGTGTCTCCCTGTCTCTGTCTGTGTGTATCTCTCTCTCCGTCTGTGTGTGTCTCTCTATCTGTCTGTCTGTGTCTGTCTCCGTCTGTGTGTATCTCTGTCTCTCTCTCGCTGTCAGAGTCTCTCTCTGTCTCTGCCTGTGTGTGTGTGTGTGTGTGTGTGTGTGTGTGTGTGTGTGTCTGTCTGTCTGTCTGTCTGTCTGGGTATGTGTGTCGCTCTCTATCGGTGTCTCTAATATTTGCTAATTCATTACCCACCATTATCCATCCCGACTGGTGGTGCGGGCTTTGTTCCCCAAGACGTCCGTATTGGCTGTCCATGTACCATCTCTGGCACAACGCATTCCTCGGTGTCACCTGCATTAAAATCAAGGTGGCATCAGCACCTTTTTGGGCACTTTTAGCCGTATTCCCTTAGTTGTTCTGGCCAGTTTTGTGTTTCGTTCACACATTCCTGCTGCCTGGGGTTAATGGCACTCATGGAAGATCACCAGTTCCTGAAACAATTCTTCATTTTTCTTATTTGTAACATTTTTACATTTAATTTAACATATGCATGAAAAAACCTAAATTTCTTATTTGAATATAAGATAAAATTAATGCATAGTGATTTAAAAAGTAACCCCTCCCACAGCTGCCCAATAGAAAACAATAAAGAGAGGAAACATCTAGATAGTATTCATAAAAATTGAGCAAAACTCTCAAATAAAATCTTGCTTTTCTTGGTTTTAGGAGTCAGAAAGTTAGTGTTGGGTGATTACAACTTAATTCCTACAATTGGAAAATACACATCCCAAATCTTCAAAAGAGAAATTCAAATTTGTTCCGTGAATTCAATGTAATTATTTCAAGTGGGATACAACGGCCTATTTCAGTGTGGCTATCGACCCATTCCCAAATACGCATCGGACTTCCAAGTTACTGCCACACATTTTAACCCTATAACAATTACAGCACAGAAACAGGTCATTTGGCCCTTCTTGTCTACACTGAACGAAATATTCTCCTCTCGTACCACCTCTCTGCATTCCCCTCCCCTCAAATTTTCCCTGAAATGACAAAATGGACCCTGCCGCCACTACTTTTCCCGGAAGCTCACTCCACTCAGCCACCACTCTGAGTCAAGAAGTTCCCCCTCATGTTACTTCCAAACTTTTACCTCCTGATTCAATCCCTGCTCCCCGCAATGAAAAAAGTCTCTCCACATCAACTCGTTCTATCCTCCTAGTAATTTTAAAGACTTCGATCAAATCCCCTCTCAACCATCTACAATCCAAAGAATAAAGACTTCATTTGCTCAATCTTTCTTTGTAATCTAGTTGCTGATATCCAGGTAACATTGACGTAAATCTTCTCTGCACCCTCTCTACTTTATTGATAGCTTTCCTCTCATTTGGTGACCAGAACTGCACACAGTACTCACAAAAGAGCCTCACCAACATCTTGTCTAGTCTCAACCTCACTGCCCGACTCCTGTATTCTATGCGATGGTTGATCAAGGCCAGCTATTTGAACAGATTCTTTTCGAGGTACTCTCTGATTACCCTCCAATAATTTACCTATTTTGTCAGGCTCACCTGGTTTGCTTTTGAAGCCGTTTTTAAACAAGGGAACATTAGATTACATCCATTCCTCTGGCACCTCACCCGTGGATAAACAGGTTTTAAATATTTCTGTCAGAGCCCTTGCAATTTCTACTCTTCTTTCCCTCAAGGCCAAGGGAATATCATGTCAGACCTCCATCCACCAACAGACAAAAATCAGCCATCACAAGGTGAAGGCAGGACAGTAGTCCCAACTCTCCAGCACGAGTCACCCCAGGATCAAGTGAGCACTGACTGCAAGAAGTTTCTACATCCTCTTGGTGTCTGTGTGGATTTCCTCCCACACTCCACAGCTCAAGGGGGCCGTAAGTTCATTGGCGATTTGGAAAGCTCAAGACCATGGGGTGGAAGTGCACATTCTGGACCTGGGGGCATCAATTCAATTCAACAGCACAGATGAACCTTTGGGCACGACCTGATCTTTTTCTGGTTTCAAACTCATTATTTTTGAAAATTGTATGTGCACCTCTAATGCAACACGACTGCTGCTAAACAGGCTTCTTGATGCATATCCATGACAAGAACTCGGGAGAATCTGATTTGGTTACTAGACTTTTGAACAGAACAGTGTCTGGACATTTTATCCCTAAACTGAAACTTTATAGACATACAGAACAAAAAGAGGGCAAAACAAGCTTGTGTCTCACCAATACCACAATTCACGGACACTTTTTAAGTTCTCAAGGGTGGCAGAAAACACAAAGAACAGACAAACTCCTTCCACACTGTCACTTTGAGAGCTTTGGACTCACCATGCTATAAATATTGCCAAGCCATCACTCTCTCTCCAAATCAATGACCAAAAGTACTGGCTGAGTGATAGATTTGAGACATTTTACCCGCGATGTAGCAATCAGGCACAAGGAAAAGTGCTGCTTCCATTGTAAAGTATTTAGGAATCTCAGACCACAAACAACCTTCACCCCGAAAAACAAGCAATTCTCCACAATAAAACTAGGTTTCCTTCCTGTCTGCAAGCATCTGCTCTCTTGAGTCTGAATGGCACAACTGGGGAAACCGTTTCAAACCCATGACCTGAAACAGCATATTCTCTTCCCCTAATTGGAGCTGTCTTGCAATTGGCCACCACTGCCCAAGCAAGAATGAACTGGGGGATCTCACACTTGCTCCTTCACAGGTGAGACCTCCCTGTTCATTGGAGCTCCATATTATCCATCTTGCTCTATTTTGTTAACCTTAATCAAGTCTCCTCTCATACTCCAACACTCCCATGAAAAATAAAAATCATGTATCCTGTAGTTTGCGAGTCCGGACACCAGGTGGTGGTATTATACCTAGATCTCTCTCTCTCTCCCTCGCTTCATGCATGAAGTACTCGGTGTGAACAGGCAGTGGCAGCACTTTACAGCCCTTGCAATCTGCAGCTTGGACAGGAGATGTCGGAGTTACGGAGGCATGGCTGCGGGAAGGGCAGGATTGGGAAATCAATGTTCCTGGGTACACGTCCTATAGAAAAGACAGAAAGTTGGGAAGAGGGGGTGGGTTAGCTCTGTTGGTAAGAAATGAAATTCAGGCGTTTGAAAGGAAAGACACTGAAACAGGTGGGTAGAGTCTGTTTGGATAGAATTAAGAAATTGTAAAGGCATGAGGACCATAATGGGGGTCATTTACAGGTCTCCGAAAAGTAGCTCAGATATAGAGGTATAAATCAGGAATTAAGAGTGGCATGTCAAAGTGGTAGCAATACGGTAGTTATGGGGGACTTCAACATGAAAGTGGACTGGGATAATCAGACGGGGGCAGGAACACAAGAGAGTGAGTTTATTGAATGTCTACGAAATACTTTCTTCCATTGATTTAATTATAATTTGGTTACTTTGTTCTTTCTGTTAATTTTTTTCCCCAGTTTTATCCATATTTGAATCCAAATTCAGGTTGAAATCCCCTCCTATTTATATGTTCCCTTGCGTATCTGCTACCTTCAAAAAGATATCTTCCATAAACTTTTGATCTTCTTCGTTAGGTGAATATACATTGAGTAGATTCCAAAACTCTGAATATATCTGACATTTTATCATTACATATCTCCCTGCTGGATCTATTATTTCCTCCTCTATTTTAAATGGCACATTTTTACTAATTAATATAGCTACTCCTCTTGCTTTTGAATTATACGATGCTGGTGTTACATGTCCTACCCAATACGAGATACTTTCTTGGAGCAGCTAGTGGAAGAACCTACCAGGGGGAAGTCGATTCTGGACTTGGTGCTGTGCAGCGACGCAGAGTTAATAAGTGACCTCGATGTAGGGGAGCCATTAGGGAATAGTGACCATGGTATGGTTATTTTTGAGCTGCAATTAGAAAAGGAAAAAGAAAGGAAGTCGGAAGCATCTGTACTGCAGTTAAATAAAGGGGATTATGCAGCTATGAGGGAGGAGCTAGCCAAAATAAAATGGAAAGATACACTAGCTGGGAGGACAACTCGGGAAAAATGGCAGGTGCTTTTGGACATTTTCCACAGGATTCAGGACAAATTTATTCCAAAGTGGAGGAAAGGCTCGAGGAGATGCAAATGGCAGTCGTGGCTAACTAATGAAATCAAGTCCAATATCAAATCCAAAAGGAGTCAGTATAAGATAGCAAAGTGGAGTGGGAAGCTAGAGGATTGGGAAACCTTCAAAGAGCATCAGAGGGTAACTAAGAAAGTCATAAGAGAGGGGAAAATGAAGTATGAGAGGAAATTAGCAAATAATATCATGGAGGTTAGCAAAAGATTTTTTAAATATGTGAAGAGGAAGAAATTGGTTCGGTCTAAAATTGGTCAATTAAGAATGGAAAAGGCTGGAATTATTACCGGAAACAAGGAGATGGCTGAGGAATTTAACAAATACTTTGCATCGGTCTTCACCAAGGAGGATATAGGTTATGGTCAGTTAGGGGGTAGTGGTCATGCGGTATCAAGAGACTTGGGAAACTTTCCTGGGGAAGTAGGGGATCCAATGGATATCCGGATATAGAAGCAGGAGGTTGTGAGTAAATTGTTGGGACTGAGGGCTGATAAAACCCCAGGGCCTGATGGGCTGCATCACAGGGTGCTTAAAGAAGTTGCTATGGAAATTGTGGAGGCACTGGTCGACATTTTCCAAAGTTCCATAGATTCGGGGGAGGTCCCTGAGGATTGGAGAGTGGCTGATGTGGTGCCGATTTTTAAGAAGGGAGGGAGGGAGAAAACGGGAAATTATAGACCGGTCAGCCTGACGTCAGTGGTGGGGAAGATATTGGAATCTATCATAAAAGGAGTAATACCAGAACACTTAGGCAGAAATAGGATAAGGGCAAGTCAGCATGGATTCCTTAAGGGTAAGTCATGCTTGACTAACCTTCTGGAATTTTTCGAGGATGTGACAAAGAGGGTGGACTTGGGAGAGCCAGTGGATGTGGTGTATTTGGACTTCCAGAAGGCCTTTGATAAGGTACCGCACGGGAGACTAGTGGGCAAGATCAGGGAGCATGGAATTGGAGGTAAGGTGCTGACATGGATAGGAAATTGGTTAAGAAATAGGAAACAAAGGGTTGGAGTAAGCCGGTCCTTTTCAGGATGGCAGGATGTGACGAGTTGAGTGCCGCAGGGATCGGTATTGGGTCCTCAGTTGTTTGTAATTTATGTAAATGATTTGGATGAGGGGATTATTAATAACATGAGCAAATTTGCAGATGACACTAAACTGCGTGGCAGTGTGGGGTGTGAGGAGGATGTCAGGAAAATGCAGAGGGACTTGGACAGGTTGGGGGTTTGGGCTGCTGAATGGAAGATGACGTTCAATGTGAGCAAATGTGAGGTTATCCATTTTGGGGCAATAACAGGAAAGGTGAGTATTATTTCAATGGAGACAGGCTAGGGAGTGGGGAGGAGAAAATGGATCTGGGTTTACTTGTTCACCGGTCACTGAAGGCTAACATGCAGGTTCAGAATGTGGTGAAGAAGGCAAATGGCATGTTGGCTTTCATAAAGAGGGGATTGGAGTATAGGAACAGAGACGCCCTTCTGCAGTTGTACAGGGCCCTGGTGAGACCCCACCTGGAGTATTGTACCCAGTACTGGTCTCCAATTTTGAGGAAGGACATACTAGCTATAGTGGGTGTGCAGCACAGATTTACAAGGTTAGTTCCAGCGATGGCGGGGTTGACATATGCTGAAAGGCTAGAAAAACTGGACTTGTATCCGATGGAGTTTAGAAGGATGAGGGGGGACATGATTGAGGTATAAAAAATTATCAGGGGGATGGACAGGGTGAAGTCGGATTACTTGTTCCCAGTGATGGGGGAGACGAGGACTAGAGGGCATAGTTTAAGAATACAGGGTAGGCCCTTTAGGACGGAGATGAGAAAACATTTTTTTACCCAGAGAAGTGTGAATCTGTGGAATGCTCTGCCACTGAGGGTGGTCGAGGCAGATTCGCTGATTATGTTCAAAAGAGATTAGATAAGACTCTAGTGGGCAAAGGAGTTAAGGGTTATGGGGATAAGGCTGGAAAGGGGTACTGATAGTAGTGATCAGCCATGATCTGTAAAATGGTGGTGCTGGCTCGACAGGCCGAAGGGCCTACTCCTGCTCCTATTGTCTTTTGAACCATTCCTCCAAGGTCCCTCTGTTCCTCAATGCCTTCCCCTTCACTGCATACGTCTTGGTTATTCTTCCCAAAATAAAGCACCTCACACTTACCTACATTAAACTCCATCTGCCATCTTTCCAAACAGTCCAAATCCTTTTGTAGTCCATGAAAAGCCTCCTCACTCTCCACAACTCTTGAAAATAAGCAAAATGTATTACGTTAAGTTAAGCTTCTCTTTGAAAATTTTAATTTCACATGCATTAAATGCGTACATAAATTTCTCATTCAAAGATAATGAAAAATTAATACATAGTATTTTTTTTTAAATTCCCCCTGCCCAACAACCCAATAGAAAAGAAAGATAACATTTGGAAAGTATTTATAAAAACATAACTAAAAAGCTATCAAATAAAATCTAACAAATTTTCTTGATTTTAGGAGTCAGAAGGTTCAGGTTGGGCGATTACAACTTAATTCCTACAGTTTATAAATAGGATTCCCAAATCTTTCCAAAAATTTCAAATTTGTTACATAAATTACATGTAATTATTTCAAGTGTCAAGGGACTTGGGGGGGGGGGGTTCTCGTTCAGGAAAACATAGTGAGTGGGTAACCACCAGGTTGGATCGGCAGGAAAAGAAAGCAAATTCTATGTTGGCCTTTGTTTCAAGGGTAGGGAGGTGTTGATGGGGCATGGGAGAGACCTCATTTGGAGAACTGCGAAGTTTATCTTAAAAAGGATGTGCTGATGTTGGAGAGAGAGCAGAGATTTACCAGGATGATATATCTCCACTCTTCATTGGAGTATAGAAGAAGGAGAGGAGATCTCAGAAACCTTTCCAATGCTGAAAGGATTGGACAGTAGATGTGAATAATGTTTCCCTTGGATAAAAAGACATTGTCTTAGAATTAGAAGATACCTATTTAAAGCAGATGAGAAATTTATTTCACCAGAAGGTCATGGAATTTGTTGCTGGACTGTTGAGGGAGTTTAAGTGGGGGGGGTGGGGGGGGGTGGCGGAATTAATAGATGTTTAATGAGTCAGGGTATCAAGGGATCAGGGGAAAAAGCCAGAACTTGGAATGAGAGGCGAGAACAGTTTAGATCAGGGGATAGCAGACACAGTGGGCTGAATGGCCAACTTCTGTTCCTTGTAATTTGACACCATTTTAACTAATGTACATTTGAGAATTTTAACATCCATCCATATATCCTCTGTGGAGGCCTGTGACGAGAGCTGTGCCTCAGGGATAGGTGCTGGAACAATAATGTGGTGAATTGGATTAGCAAGTTTGCAGGTGACACCAAGAACGGTGGAGTTGTGGACAGCCAGGAAAGCTTGCAGAAGGATCTGGACCAGCTGGAGAAAGGGCAGATGGAATTTAATGCAGACAAGTGTGAGGTGTCACATTTTGAAGGGCAAACCAAGAAAAGATAGACACGGTGAACGGTCGGGCACTGAGGAGTGAGGTTGAACAGAGCGACATGGTAAACGGGTGTCATTCCATGCAAGTGCTGTCACAGGTGGATTTGGGCGGGAATTGAAGATACCCAAGTTAACTAAAATTGAAAATTGTAAATGGGGCAAAAAAAGGGATCTATTTCAGAAATGTTTGTGACAACAGAAAATGGCTAAACCAACTTTAGATTAAATGGGAGATTCTTCTTTAGAATTAACCCAAGAAGAACGGACTACTTACTATGTGTGAAGATGGTGGATTAAATTGATGAATGTGCGATATAATTGGGTGAATTATAATTTTTTTTACATCATTTGTATTTAACTTTAGTCATTCAGATTTATGTTTTCATTGTGGGATTCAAATTAATACCTTTTTTTGTCTGTCTGGTGGTGTGATAAAGTTAAGCCTTTGAGGATTTATTTGAAAGGTTAACACAATTCCATTACACCTCCTTCCCATGGAGAAATTTTTAGACTTCTGAAAGGTTAAAATTTTAAACTGCAATCTCTGATTTGTTCTTAATAGATTTCACAGCCATAATCAATAGAATAAAAACAAATATAGCAGAAACCTCTAAATCCAACATCTAAATAAGCAATCCTCAATGACACTGGCCCTTAATATCATTATAGTGTCTTATACTTCAGTCCTATTCTTGCAAAATTAAACTCCAGTTGAATCATCATCTATTCTTATTTTTAATCTTACTCAAAAATTATGATCAATACTTAATCCCATAGCAGCACAAACACATTCTTCTACATGTTGCAGAGCTAATACAAGGGACAAAAATTATTTTCCAGCAGCAGAATAATTCTTTTGAGTGTTTATTCAATGTCTGAGAATCATAAGCCAGTGGATTTTTAACATCATCAGACATATTTATTTTTAATACAGCACCGGCTGCATCCATCAAATCCCGGGATGAAGCGGTTGTAAAAGTAGTCCATACCCGCAAACTCCTGCAGCTCCTTGAGGCTGTCCGGACATGGTAACTCCCTGAGAGCGGAGACCTTTGCAGCGGTGGGCGTGGCTCCTTCGGCCGTGATGGTATGGCCCAGGAACTGCATGGACTCTTTCCCAAACTAGCACTTGGCCAGGTTGATGGCAAGGCTGAAATCGGCCAGCCGGGAGAAAAGGGCACAAAGGTGGGCCTTGTGTTGCGCCTGGCCCTTGCTGGCGACGAGAATGTCGTCCTAATAAATAAAGCCAAAATCCAAGTCCCTGCCCACAGAGTCCATGAGGCGCTTGAAGGTCTGAGCGGGACCCTTGAGCCTGAATGGCATGCGCAGGAATTCGAACAAGCCAAAGGGGGAGATGATTGCTGTCTTTGGTATGTCCTCAGGGTTCACCGGGATCTGGTAATATCCACGCACAAGGTCAACCATGGAGAAAACCCTCGCACCATGCAGGTTGGCCGCAAAGTCTTGGATGTGAGGGATGGGATAACGGTCAGGAACTGTTACCTCATTGAGCCGTCGATAGTCTCCGCAGGGACGCCAGCCACCGGAGGCTTTCAGGACCAGGTGGAGCGGCGAGGCCCATGGGTTTTCAGACCGCCGAATGATCCCCAGGTCCAACAGGTGACAAAACTCCTCCTTCGCCTCCTTGAGATTGTCAGGCAGGAGCCGGCGAGCCTTGGCGTGAACCAGTGGGCCCTGAGTGGGGATGTGGTGGAACAGCCCGTGGTGCGGTGAGGCAGCGGAGAACTATGGCTTGATGAGTGTCGTGAACTCTTCCGGGATTCACTGGAACGAGTCTCTGGGTGTGCTAATCGTGGCCATCTGTGGTTGCTCTGAGCAGGAGGCGTCGAGGCGAACGGCCTGGAAGGTACGGCGTCCACCAGGCGCCTACCCCGAATATCTACCAGAAGCCCATGTGCGAGGAGGAAGTCTGCACCCAGGATGGCAGTTGGAAAGGACAAGACGGTGAACCTCCATGTGAAATTTCATTGGCTGATCTGGAAGTGGACTGTCTTGTCTCCATACATCTGGATTGCTGTTGCATTGGCTGCACGGAGGGGAGGACCACAAGGTCAGTTCCTGGACTCGACGGTCGTGGCCAGGATGACATTGATCTGGGCTCCAGATCAACGAGGAACTGCCAGCTGCTGACTGAGTCCCGCAGATAGAGGAGGCTGTGTTCTTCGCCAGCCCCCGCAGCCATTAACCCTGGCCGGCCTGGTCATTTCCCTGGAATGAGCCAGACTGATGACACTTCCGAGCCTTGGCTCCCCAGCGCTGGTGGTAGGAGCAGAGGCATGGAGCGGATGCTGTGGCCTTGGTTATGCTCTTGGGCACCCCTGCAGGAGCCAAATGCTCTACTGCAGCGCTCGGGGCAGGCTTGGCGTGGTCATGTCTGTGCCTCGAGACCTACTGGACCACTGAGCCCTCTGGGAATAGTGCGTGCCATAGCTCCTGGGCCTTCTTGGGGACCTTCCTCACGTCAGTGAAGCTCTCCTGGACCAGCAGCAGCTGGACGTCTCCGGGCATATGGTCGAGGAAAATGCACTCGAAGAGTGGGGAGTTGGTGTGCTCACCCATGAGCGTGAGCATCTCGTCCATCAGCTCCATTGGGGACCTGTCCCTCAGGGCGCCGAGGTGTAGCATCTGAGCGGCATGCTGGTGTCTGTATAGTCCGAGGGATCCAGTAAGCACTTGCTTTACGGTCTCGTATTTGTCTTCGGCGGGTGGGTGCTGAGCAAGGTGCAGCACATGTCTGCCGATGGCCAGGTCCAGGGCAGCGACCACATGATAGAATTTGGTTGTGTCGGACGAGGTCTGGCAGAGGTGAAACTGAGCCTCCGCGTGGCTGACGCAGGTCTCCAGCTCCTGAACCCAGAATTCATGGAGTTTCGCGGCTAAGGCGCTGATCACCCCAGGCTCACTCATGATGGGTTCAAAGACGTTTGATCCAATCAGGGTCACCAATTGTTGCATCAGCTACAGTGCTCCTGAAAGAACACACACAACCAGACAGTTTGAGCTCAGTGAGCAGACTAGTTTATTGCAGGCTGCTAAGCTGTACTTATACTCCCATCCTGGACCTGGCTGAAAACCATGCTGGAGGGCGCTGACGTCACCTGGGCATCACGTGGTCCCCCAGCTCGGGGCTTCTGAGCCCCGTGCTGGGAGGAAGGGAACACATCCAATGGCGCCATTTTGGCCGGCTGTCCCACCGCGTGGCTAACAAGCGGGGCTGGTTCGCCTGCCTGGTGGTGAGCCGCCACACATCACACATTCTGGGTGATTTGCAGACAATGCAATTTGGTTTTTTTAATACTTTATTTCTCAATTTTTCACCAAAATAATAATTGTATTACATTCAACTGTAAATTATTTTTAAAAATTAAACATGTGGTATTATCCTCCCATCCCCCTCAACCCACCCTCCCAACATCCCCCCCACTCCTAAAAAAATAAATAAACTGGAGAATGCCAAGAACATAAAGCATTCCTGGAGAAATATCTATTGGGATGTCTGGGAATGGACCAAGCGTTTGGCCTTCACGTCCAAAGGCAGGCTGTGTGCTCGTAGAAAGTCTGCGCCGAGAAGTGATGTGTCCACAGTGGCTCGAATGAAATTCCACTAGAAATTTTCTCTGCCGAGTTGTTTTTGGACATTGTGCGTGACAAAGGTCTTGATGGCAGTCTTTTTTGTCGCCCAGAGGGTGGGACCTTGTGGGTATGTTCGTCTCTTCAGGGCGATTGGTGGGATGACACTGAGTTCAGCACCCGTGCCGGCCACTAGCCTTGTCAGTAATGTTCAAGAGGCTATTGGTGAGGTCAGCCACCTTGTCCATGAGCGGCGGCTGGCCTGGGCATTTTCTGAAAATGAGCAGGGCTGGCTGCATCTTCACGCTCGAGCCCATCGATGTTGCTGATAAAGACACCAGCTAACGTTCAGTGCCTCTGCTAATTTGGTGGGGCGCGGTTGTGCTCGGTTCGGGTGGGATCAGTTCTGCTGCCCCACATGAGGATGAGTCAATCGGTTCATGGCGGACTCATTTTCATGTTTCATGTGCACAGCGCATCAGCTCTGGCCGTGACCTTACGTGGGTCTGAGAAATCTTCGTCCGTCAACGGCAGTTGTATGTCATCTGGCATCTGTTCCAAGAAAGCCTACTCAGACATGAGGCATGACTTGTGGCCCTCTGCTCGTGCGACCATCTCATCCATCAGGGCACATGGTGTTCTGTCTCCTTAGCTGTGCAGGTGCATCAGCCTGGCAGCGCACTGTCGTCTGAACAGGCCGAAAGCCCTCAAGAGGAGTTTGTTGAGGGCTGGGTATTTCCTTCCTCCGGGGATCGTGTATCAGGTCGTCCACACTGGCCGCGGTCTCTTGGTCCAGGGAACTGACGACATGGTAGAACGTTGTCGAGTCAGACGTGATCTGCCGGAGGTGAAATCGTGCTTCCGCTTGCCTGAACCAAGTGCGTGGGCGAAGCGTCCAGAGGTTGGCAATTTCATAGCCACTGCGTTGACTGCTGCAGCATCCATGGTGTGGAGTCCAGAATCGTCTGGACTCGTCGGGGTCACCAATTGTAGCGGTAGCTACAAGGAGAAATGAAATAAGGAGATGACTTTGTTAGTCGCTTGCACTTCCAACAGTTTATATTGGAAAATTCCCATGCTGCACCTTATCAGGTGGCCCGTAAGTGCCGCCCACACAGGGGCGGTGATGTAACGACGCAGCCAAGTGCATCTGCATGGCCCGTTTGAGCTGGGGAGAAGATGCGCCCAGCAGTAACATCTTGACACGGCTACACTGTTGCTGCGGCCGTAACAGTGCAGAGCCGATTCGACTGCGTCTCGATGTGTGCCGCTACAGCTATACATTTCCGAGCAACTGCTGAAGCAATTGACACAAATTCAATGTGATAAATATTTCAATTTAATTTTGGCCTCATAACCTTAATCTTTCTTTGGCTTGGCTTCGCGGACGAAGATTTATGGAGGGGTAATGTCCACGTCAGCTGCAGGCTCGTTTGTGGCTGACAAGTCCGATGCAGGACAGGCAGACACGGTTGTAGCGGTCGCAAGGGAAAATTGGTGGGTTGGGGTTGGGTGTTGGGTTTTTCCTCCTTTGTCTTTTGTCAGTGAGGTGGGCTCTGCGGTCTTCTTCAAAGGAGGTTGCTGCCGGCCAAACTGAGAGGCGCCAAGATGCACGGTTTGAGGCGATATCGGCCCACTGGCGGTGGTCAATGTGGAAGGCACCAAGAGATTTCTTTAGGCAGTCCTTGTACCTCTTCTTTGGTGCACCTCTGTCTCGGTGGCCAGTGGAGAGCTCGCCATATAACACCATCTTGGGAAGGCGATGGTCCTCCATTCTGGAGACGTGACCTACCCAGCACAGTTGGATCTTCAGCAGCGTCGGCCTCTGCCATATCGAGTACTTCGATGTTGGAGATGAAGTCGCTCCAATGAATGTTGAGGATGGAGCAGAGACAACGCTGGTGGAAGCGTGATGCCGGTAGAGGACCCATGATTCGGAGCCAAACAGGAGTGTGGGTATGACAATGGCTCTGTATACGCTAATCTTTGTGAGGTTTTTCAGTTCGTTGATTTTCCAAACTCTTTTGTGTAGTCTTCCAAAGGCGCTATTTGCCTTGGCGAGTCTGTTGTCTATCTCGTTGTGGATTCTTGCATCCGATGAAATGGTGCAGCTGAGATAGGTAAACTGCTTGATCATTTTGAGTTTTGTGTGCCCGATGGAGATGTGGGGGGGCTGGTAGTCATGGTGGGGAGCTGGCTGATGGAGGACCTCAGTTTTCTTCAGGCTGACTTCCAGGCCAAACATTTTGTGAGTTTCCGCAAAACAGGACGTCAAGCGCTGAAGAGCTGGCTCTGAATGGGCAACTAAAGCGGCATCGTCTGCAAAGAGTAGTTCACGGACAAGTTGCTCTTGTGTCTTGGTGTGAGCTTAATATTACTCGGTAAAAATAACATGAAGGCCTGTGAAAATTACGTACCCCAATCCAAAATTGTCTAACTTTAGGACATTGCCAAGTTGAATGCAAAAATGTTCCAATCTCAGGTTCACATCGAAAACATTAATCCGATACGGCAGGATTTAATCTATTTGATTTTTGTGGAGTCAAATAGAACTGATGTAAAAAATGATATTGAACCAACCTATATCTTAGTCATATTATTTACACAAATCCATCCAATCCTTTTCGCTTATTTGAGAATTTAAATCTATTTCCCGTCTTCATCTAGATTTATTCACTCCAGTTTTTGGGGCCTTAGATTGAAGCAAGTTATACATTACTGAAATAAATTTATTTCCAGCAGGATAACAAATCAGTAATTCTAATTCACTTTGATTAGGTAACATCAAAGTAAGACCTATTTTTAAAGATAAAAAAGCTTTAACTTGGTAATAACAAGATAATTCTTACAAAGATTTCAATCTCACATCCTCAAAACTAATTTTCTTAATACCCTTCCATCTTCAAATCCTCCAGAATTGGTTGTCTATTGAAAAAGGAAAATGCCTATTTCAATATTAAACCTTTCATGCGAATTTCATTATCAACTCAATCAAATGTTTCAAAATAGATGATTCCCCACTTCCAAATAAAGCTTAGGATTCCATTTGTAAATAAAATCTTGGGGATCCGTATTCCCTATTGCATTAAATTCAACAGAAACCCAAGCTGGAATATCATCTAAATTATACAATATATTTATAAATCTTAATTGAGCTGCTTTTCAAAATTCTTAAAATGAGGAAGACACAAACCACACCCCCCCCCCCCCACCAACTCATATTTCCAAGTCAATTTTTCCAAAGAAACCCTGGGCATTTTATCTTTACATAATTTCCGAACCGCCATATTTAAATCCTGACAATGCAATTCTCCAAAACACCACAACCATTCCTTAATTGGGCAACACTTCTCCTAAATATTGGCAACATTTATGCTGGCATTGCTCGGACACCCTAATCAGAGTGACCCACAGTCGCCAGGAGTGGGTGCTGCCACGCGAGCCATCATTCAAGTAAATGGCTCGCGAGACTATCTTGTGACTTGAAGTCAAGCTGGTGTAAATACGATCAATAACTCTCTCTCTGTTTTGTGCAAAGAATCTTGCATATAAGAACGAAAGAGAGTTGGAGTGTGGTTTGGTGAAACTCTGTGTCCTTCATTAATTCTCTGAGTCAACTCAAAGT
This sequence comes from Narcine bancroftii, assembly GCF_036971445.1. Taxonomy (NCBI): domain Eukaryota; kingdom Metazoa; phylum Chordata; class Chondrichthyes; order Torpediniformes; family Narcinidae; genus Narcine; species Narcine bancroftii. The sequence continues at coordinate 164,514 of NW_027212027.1, forward strand.
GGGAGTTCGATTCCTCATCTACGTGTGCAGCCCAGACAGTTTGGGCACAGTTACACCAGGTGTACACATTGCCCAAAGCCTTTGGGATCAGCATTGTGGTGCACACAATAATCACGTCAAATAGGATGGAGTGATTAAACACCTTCAATGACCAAAAACCTGAGCATTACTGATACACGACTGGGCCAGGTTCCATGAACAGAAGCAAGAGGGGGCTAGTCCGGGAAATCCAGGGTGGAGCTAAGGGAGAGGTTGGAGAAGGTCAGGAAGATATGGACTGGCCAGTCCATACATCTATATCAAAGCCTTTCACCACTTCTTTGAGATAAAACCCAACGAGGTGATGTGGCGACACAGAGCACATACTGTACTTTATGACATACATAGTTCATAGTGTCCATCACAAGTTCAGCCTGTCGGGTGGTCTTGTGATCCTCTGTGGCTTCCGAGGCACTGGCCCCTCCCAATTTTGTGCCAGCTCCCCTTCTCGCTTCAGTCTGTGTACGGACCTGAATCATTAACTGACCATCTCTCTCCATGGACACTGCCTAACCTGCTGAGTTCCTCCAGCTTCATTCTTTATTCCTCGTTCTGGTGGTCCTTCACCTAAAGGCAGAATAGGCTCACGGGGAGAAACAGCCTCCTGCTCCTACTTTTGTTCTGTGTTGGGGAAAACCTATTCTAAATCCTCGTTCACTCCTTGAGGTGATCGGTCCTTGGCATCTGTTGGCCCTTGTACAGAACAAAGGCCACTCTTCTGCCTCTCACCCTGAAAGGACTCAGTTCAACCTTGTGCCATTTGGGGGATTAGCATTGGGGGAGTGGGTTTGTTGGGGGATCAGGGATAAGTTAAAGGTTATCTGCCCTCTCATTTCAACTGAATCCACACAGACCTGCATCATTCTGTGTCATATTAAGCCCTGACCACACAACTCCCCCCATTCACTTTCCAATTTGATGAAGGGTGCAGAATATTAGCTGGATCTTGTTCTGATAATTCTGATGAAGACATCATCACACAGATTTTGCCAGGAAGCTAGGAGAGAGAGTGACCAAGGACATTTCAGACAGGAATCAATTCTCAATTCCTCGACTGAGTCTCATATCCTAATGCCTGCCTCATCTCTAAAACAATAGTGCGAATTGACTACAGCTGGAGACAGTTTCAGCTGCATTCTACGTCAAGAATCAGTCTGCAGAAGCAGAAACAGCCCTATGGAATGTTCTTTCAGATGGCAGCCTGAAAGGGACAGCTGCAGAAGAGGCGCCTCAGAGCGCACTTCAGTTCCTGTCAGCGCAGGACATCAGGGCAGGTGCGGCTGGCACAGGATGTTGGGGCAGGGGAGGCTGTCAGGCAGCAGTGATGGGTGGTGTCGGGCGCGGTGATGGGGGCTCTCGGGTGAGGTGAATGGGGCTGTCGGACGCAGGAAGGATGGGTTGTCGGGCACGAGGAGGGGGGCTGTTAGGCGCGGGGATTTGGGTCCCTGGCTGATTATCATCAGGCGGCTGCATTCAGGGTCCTCGGGGGAATTGCTCAGACACGGAGATCATACCTCCCGAAGGAAGATTGGTAAGTACTCCTCCGAGCCGCATCAGGCTCTTTCACATGGCCTCCTTACAGCCGCATTCGGATAGAATATGTGACTTTACATCGGGGGTATTCTGGCCACCTGAAGGAGGCTCATCAGGCCTGATCCAAAGGCTGCAATAAGCCTTCAGCACCACTCAGTCCCAGAATGGCAGTTTCTGCTTTGAACTGTTAGCCACCATTGTCAACTTCAAGAATTAAAAATTCCTATGAAATTAGACATTTACATGTGTAAATTGGAAACCAGAAATCAGACAGGCAGAGAATGATTACCAATGTGTACTGTGAGCAACCCTTCCAGATTTCTGTTGAAATTTTGTAGACCAGAAGGATGTTCTTAATTATAATGGGCACATGAGATTAAATTGCCAACAACAAATCCTTTCTATGTCTTGAGGAAGAGGAAGTGCAAAATGTAAAGCAGAAGCTGTACTAATACCTTCCAAGAAATGTTATCCAATTTGTTGGCAGGAAAATGTCTTAAAAGCTCTACCATGTGACTGTGTTCTTTAACTGCCGTTCAAACATTGATAGTGAGGTGAGTCTGTTCACCCACCACTGGTACCCCTCATTCCTGCTGGCATGACTCAATAAAGACTGTGTTTTAGAGTTTGTGGTTTGTTACTGTACCTTTTTGTACCTTGACAGGAAATCGACTTCAACAAGGGTGAGAAAAAAATACACTCAAACCCCTTACATGGTGACAGATTTGAACCTGGGTCACTGTCACTAAGAACATTCTTCCAAACATGCCAAGATCAAAATTCAATTGATTGTCATGGTATAAAGTGCAATATTACACAAAATTCACTTCATTCAGTCATAAAGCAGACAGAGTCACATCAGCAGGAAGTTAGACATAGTGTTCCTTGCAGTTAAGAGGAAAAGAGAATTCCCTGAGTCCCCTACAGCCCCCAAACCCAGCCCTTGCCCACAAACACCTAGCCCCCTGCCCCCAAAATCCAGCGCAAACCATCAAATGAAGTCGCCTTGTTTAGAAAAGGTAATGGGGAGAATCTTGGGAATTATAGACCAGTTAGGATCTATGAGCATTTGCAGAAGTACAGACTTCTCAAGGTCAGTCAGCATGGCTTTGTGATGGGAAGGTCATGCCTCATGAGTCTAAATGAGTTTTATTTGAGTGGGGTAACAAAGGAAATGAATGAGGGTCGTGTGGTAGATGTGGTCTACATGGATTTTAGCAAGAATTTGACGAGACTCATTAGAAAGCAATTTGGCAAAGGATCAGGGTAACTTTGGCTGTGGATAAAAAATTGTCTTGTTGGAAGAAAGCAGAGAGGAGTGGAGTGCCACATGGATCTGTTCTGGGACCCCTGCTCTTGATGATTTTTATAAATGACCTGGATGAAGAGGCAGAAGATGGGTCAGTATGTCTGCAGATGATGTGAAGGTTGGAGGAGTTGTGGATGATGCTGAAGGTTGTCGAAGGATAAGGATTTCAATCCAGGTAAGTGTGAGGTGATGCATTTTGGAAGGACAAACCAGAAGGCTGGGTACAAGGTTACCAGTCGGTTACATGAGTGAGGATAAACAGAGGGACTTTGGGGTTCAAATCCAAACATCCCTCAAGGTTGCCGCTCAGGTTGATAAGATAGTTATGAAGGCCAATGGGATGATGAGCTTCATTAAACTTTTCTACGTTGTCGTGCGTGAAAGTGAGGCCATTTTGGCAAGAAAGCGCAGAAAAATTAACCACGATCACAGCAGTGACCTCCACGTGAGACCTGACAATCTCTTCATTGAAACAAGCGACAACTTGACCAAATATCTAATCTCATTTATAAAAATAGCACTGGCCTTCGCGAAGAGATGTATCACGATCAACTGGATGTCCGATAGCACGTTAGGCTGTGGAAACGAACTGCAGTTACCTACGGGAAAAAAAAATCACATAAACGTGACCCTTTGGTAAAGGTCTGTCAGCTGTACCTGGACCACATAGGGGCCCAGACACTAATACAAATGAACAATAAAAGGGGATGAAAGTAACCATTATATAGACCAAAACCAAGTTTCCCCAACTGGACTCATCGACTTGTAATCTCTGAAAATGTGGATATGAAAACAAACTGCAACAGAGAGAAAAAAATTCAAAGTGCAAAAGGGAGAGTCTTGAAATGAGTGCCTGAATGTGTGTTGAGTCTGGTGGTGAAGGGGTAGCAGCTGTTCCTGAACCTGGCTATACCTCTTCCCTAATGGGAGCAGTGAGAACAGAGCGGGTGATGTGGATCCTTGATTGCTGCTGCTCTCTGACAGCAGCGTTCCCTGCAAATGTTCTCAATGGTGGAGGGTTTTTACATGAGATGTTCTGGGCGGTGTCCGTACTTTTGCAGAGCTTTTTGCTCAGGGGTATTGGTGTCACAAGACAATAGCTCAAACCTTCTACAAACTGAACCGTTCTCCCCTCACACCCGTAACCCACTATTTTTCTTGCATCAATGTGCCTGTCTAAATGTTAAAGGTCCCTATTATTCCAGACTCCACTATCCTGCCCGGCCATGCGCTCCAGGCATCCGCAGCCTTGTGGGTCCCCGTCCCCACTCAGCCTTCGGGGTCCCCGTCGCCCCTCAGCATTCTGGGTCCCTGTCCCCGTCCCCCCTTAGCCTTCTTGGTCCCAGACCCGTCCCCCCTCAGCCTTTTGGGTCCCCGTCCCCCCTCAGCCTTCTGGGTCCCCGTCCCCACTCAGCCTTCTGGGTCCACGTCCCCCCTGAGCCTTCTGGGTCCCCATCCCCCCTCAGCCTTCTTGGTCCCCGTCCCCCCTCAGCCTTCTGGGTCCCCGTCCCCGTCCCACCTCAGCCTTATGGGTCCCCGTCCCCCGTCAGCATTCTGGGACTCCGTCCCCGTCCTCCTCAGCCTTCTGGGTCCCCGCCCCCCTCAGCCTTCTGAGTCCCCGTCCCCCTCAGCCTTCTGAGTCGCCGTCCCCCCTCAGCCTTCTGGGTTCCCGTCCCACCTCAGCCTTCTGGGTCCCCGTCCCCCCTCAGCCTTCTGGGTCCCCGTCCCGCCACAGCCTTCTGGGTCCCCGTCCCGCCACAGCCTTCTGGGTCCCCGTCCCCCCTCAGCCTTCTGGGTCCCCGACCCCCCTCAGCCTTGATGAGCTTCATTAAACTTTTCTACGTTGTCAAATAGAACTGATGTAAAAAATTATATTGAACCAACCTATATCTTAGTCATATTATTTACACAAATCCATCCAATCCTTTTCGCTTATTTGAGAATTTAAATCTATTTCCCATCTTCATCTAGATTTATTCACTCCAGTTTTGGAGGTCTTAGATTGAAGCAAGTTATACATTACTGAAATAAATTTATTTCCAGTAGGATAACAAATCAGTAATTCTAATTCACTTTGATTAGGTAACATCAAAGTAAGACCTATTTTTACAGATAAAAAAGCTTTAACTTGGTAATAACAAGATAATTCTTTCAAAGATTTCAATCTCACATCCTCAAAACTAATTTTCTTAATACCCTTCCATCTCCAAATCTTCCAGGATTGGTTGTCTATTGAAGAAGGAAAATGCCTATTTCAATATTAAACCTTTCATGCCAATTTCATTATCAACTCAATCAAATGTTTCAAAATAGATGATTCCCCACTTCCAAATAAAGCTTAGGATTCCATTTGTAAATAAAATCTTGGGGATTCGTATTCCCTATTGCATTAAATTCAACAGAAACCCAAGCTGGAATATCATCTAAATTATTCAATATATTTATAAATCTCAATTGAGCTGCTTTTCAAAATTCTTAAAATGAGGAAGACACAAACCACACCCACCCCCCCCCCCCCCCACCAACTCATATTTCCAAGTCAATTTTTCCAAAGAAACCCTGGGCATTTTATCTTTACATAATTTCCGAACCGCCATATTTAAATCCTGACAATGCAATTTGTTGAGCTCCTTGTTTATAAACTAACGGTTGAAATACATCTGACATAAAATTCTTTCCCTGATCTGATTTCATTTCTTGAGGCAAACCAAACCAATTGAAAAAATTTTTCTCGAGCCCCAGACACAGTGTTTGCTTTAATGATCCCAAGTGGTATGGCTTCTGTACACCTGGAAACATCCAAGCTAACTCATCAAGAATACAGGTACAATATTTTACCTCAGTAATTTAATTTACTAAGACATTTTTATATACGAGAAATATTAAATTAATATTAAAGGTTAACACAACTCCGTGACATATCTGAATAGTCAAGGTATTAAAGGTGAGTGGGAGAATGGATCAGTTCATGATGGAATGGACACAATGGGCCAAATGGCCTACTTCTGCTCCTGTATCTTATTGTATCATATTTTACAAAGCACAGATGTTTTTTTCAACCCCAATTTGAAAATCACAGTTTTGGCTTTTGAAATGAAAATTGCACACATTTTTGCACAGTAAAGATGTCGGTTTTGACCCAAAAACAGGACCTATTTTGAAAAATACAACTTTTGTCCCTTTTTAGCAAAGCACTCCATACTTTCCTTCAAAACACAACCTTCAGTTTTTGTTTATTAGAACCTCCACTTCTCCCAAAACAACCATTGTACACAAATTCTCCAAAACACCACAACCATTCCTTAATTGGGCAACACTTCTCCTAAATATTGGCAACATTTATGCTGGCATTGCTCGGACGCCCTAATCAGAGTGACCCACAGTCGCCAGGAGTGGGTGCTGCCACGCGAGCCATCATTCAAGTAAATGACTCGCGAGACTATCTTGTGATTTGAAGTCAAGCTGGTGTAAATACGATCAATAACTCTCTCTCTGTTTTGTGCAAAGAATCTTGCATATAAGAACGAAGAGAGTTGGAGTGTGGTTTGGTGAAACTCTGTGTCCTTCATTAATTCTCTGAGTCACCTCAAAGTGGGAGTTCGATTCCTCATCCACGTGTGCAGCCCAGACAGTTTGGGCACAGTTACACCAGGTGTACACATTGCCCAAAGCCTTTGGGATCAGCATTGTGGTGCACACAATAATCACGTCAAATAGGATGGAGTGATTAAACACCTTCAATGACCAAAAACCTGAGCATTACTGATACACGACTGGGCCAGGTTCCATGAACAGAAGCAAGAGGGGGCTAGTCCGGGAAATCCAGGGTGGAGCTAAGGGAGAGGTTGGAGAAGGTCAGGTAGATATGGACTGGCCAGTCCATACATCTATATCAAAGCCTTTCACCACTTCTTTGAGATAAAACCCAACGAGGTGATCTGGCGACACAGAGCACGTACTGTACTTTATGACATACATAGTTCATAGTGTCCATCACAAGTTCAGCCTGTCGGGTGGTCTTGTGATCCTCTGTGGCTTCCGAGGCACTGGGCCCTCCCAATTTTGTGCCAGCTCCCCTTCTCGCTTCAGTCTGTGTACGGACTTGAATCATTAACTGACCATCTCTCTCCATGGACACTGCCTAACCTGCTGAGTTCCTCCAGCTTCATTCTTTATTCCTCATTCTGGTGGTCCTTCACCTAAAGGCAGAATAGGCTCACGGGGAGAAACAGCCTCCTGCTCCTACTTTGTTCTGTGTTGGGGAAAACCTATTCTAAATCCTCGTTCACTCCTTGAGGTGATCGGTCCTTGGCATCTGTTGGCCCTTGTACAGAACAAAGGCCACTCTTCTGCCTCTCACCCTGAAAGGACTCAGTTCAACCTTGTGCCATTTGGGGGATTAGCATTGGGGGAGTGGGTTTGTTGGGGGATCAGGGATAAGTTAAAGGTTATCTGCCCTCTCATTTCAACTGAATCCACACAGACCTGCATCATTCTGTGTCATATTAAGCCCTGACCACACAACTCCCCCCATTCACTTTCCAATTTGATGAAGGGTGCAGAATATTAGCTGGATCTTGTTCTGATAATTCTGATGAAGACATCATCACACAGATTTTGCCAGGAAGCTAGGAGAGAGAGTGACCAAGGACATTTCAGACAGGAATCAATTCTCAATTCCTCGACTGAGTCTCATATCCTAATGCCTGCCTCATCTCTAAAACAATAGTGCGAATTGACTACAGCTGGAGCCACTTTCAGCTGCATTCTACGTCAAGAATCAGTCTGCAGAAGCAGAAACAGCCCTATAGAATGTTCTTTCAGATGGCAGCCTGAATGGGAAAGCTTCAGGAGAGGCGCCTCAGAGCGCACTCCAGTTCCTGTCAGCGCAGGACATCAGGGCAGGTGCGGCTGGCACAGGATGTTGGGGCAGGGGAGGCATGGGTGGTGTCGGGAGCAGTGATGGGGGCCCTCGGGTGAGGTGAATGGGGCTGTCGGACGCGGGAAGGGTGGGTTGTCGGGCATGAGGAGAGGGGCTGTCAGGCGCGGGGATTTGGGTCCCTGGCTGATTATCATCAGGCGGCTGCATTCAGGTTCCTCGGGGGAATTGCTCAGACACGGAGATCATACCTCCCGAAGGAAGATTGGTAAGTACTCCTCCGAGCCGCATCTGCTCTTTCACATGGCCTCCTTACAGCCGCATTCGGGCAGAATATGTGACTTTACATCGGGGGTATTCTGGCCACCTGAAGGAGGCTCATCAGGCCTGATCCAAAGGCTGCAAGAAGCCTTCAGCACCACTCAGTCCCAGAATGGCTGTTTCTGCTTTGAACTGTTAGCCACCATTGTCAACTTCAAGAATTAAAAATGACTATGAAATTAGACATTTACATGTGTAAATTGGAAACCAGAAATCAGACAGGCAGAGAATGATTACCAATGTGTACTGTGAGCAACCCTTCCAGATTTCTGTTGAAATTTTGTAGACCAGAAGGATGTTCTTAATTATAATGGGCACATGAGATTAAATTGCCAACAACATATCCTTTCTGTGTCTTGAGGAAGAGGATGTGCAAAATGTAAAGCAGAAGCAGTACTAATACCTTCCAAGAAATGTTATCCAATTTGTTGGCAGGAAAATGTCTTAAAAGCTCTACCATGTGACTGTGTTCTTTAACTGCCGTTCAAACATTGATAGTGAGGTGAGTCTGTTCACCCACCACTGGTATCCCTCATTCCTGCTGGCATGACTCAATAAAGACTGTGTTTTAGAGTTTGTGGTTTGTTACTGTATCTTTTTATACCTTGACAGGAAATCAACTTCAACAAGGGTGAGAAAAAAAAACACTCAAACCCCTTACAGGGTGACAGATTTGAACCTGGGTCACTGTCACGAAGAACATTCTTCCAAACATGCCAAGATCAAAATTCAATTGATTGTCATGGTATAAAGTGCAATATTACACAAAATTCACTTCATTCAGTCATAAAACAGACAGAGTCACATCAGCAGGAAGTTAGACATAGTGTTCCTTGCAGTTAAGAGGAGAAGAGAATTCCGAGTCACCTACAGCCCCCAAACCCAGCCCTTGCCCACAAACACCCAGCCCCCTGCCCCCAAAATCCAGCGCAAACCATCAAATACAGTCGCCTTGTTTAGAAAAGGTAATGGGGAGAATCTTGGGAATTATAGACCAGTATAGGATCTATGAGCATTTGCAGAAGTACAGACTTCTCAAGGTCAGTCAGCATGGCTTTGTGATGGGAAGGTCATGCCTCATGAGTCTAAATGAGTTTTATTTGAGTGGGGTAACAAAGGAAATGAATTAGGGTCGTGTGGTAGATGTGGTCTACATGGATTTTAGCAAGAATTTGACGAGACTCATCAGAAAGCAATTTGGCAAAGGATCGGGGTAACTTTGGCTGTGGATAAAAAATTGTCTTGTTGGAAGAAAGCAGAGAGGAGTGGAGTGCCACAAGGATCTGTTCTGGGACCCCTGCTCTTGATGATTTTTATAAATGACCTGGATGAAGAGGCAGAAGATGGGTCAGTATGTCTGCAGATGATGTGAAGGTTGGAGGAGTTGTGGATGAAGCTGAAGGTTGTCGAAGGATAAGGAGTTCAATCCAGGTAAGTGTGAGGTGATGCATTTTGGGAGGACAAACCAGAAGGCTGGGTACAAGGTTACCAGTCGGTTACATGAGTGAGGCTAAACAGAGGGACTTTGGGGTTCAAATCCAAACATCCCTCAAGGTTGCCACTCAGGTTGATAGGATAGTTATGAAGGCCAATGGGATGATGAGCTTCATTAAACTTTTCTACGTTGTCGTGCGTGAAAGTGAGGCCATTTTGGCAAGAAAGCGCAGAAAAATTAACCACGATCACAGCAGTGACCTCCACGTGAGACCTGGAGCAATCTCTTCATTGAAACAAGCGACAACTTGACCAAATATCTAATCTCATTGATAAAAATAGCACTGGCCTTCGCGAAGAGATGTATCATGGTCAACTGGATGTCCGATAGCACGCTGGGCTGTGGAAATGAACTGCAGTTACCTACGGAAAAAAAAAGATCACATAAACGTGACCCTTTGGTAAAGGTCTGTCAGCTGTACCTGGACCACATAGGGGCCCAGACACTAATATAAATGAACAATAAAAGGAGTTAAAAGTAACCATGATATAGACCAAAACCAAGTTTCCCCAACTGGACTCATCTACTTGAAGTCTCTGAAAATGTGGAAATGAAAACAAACTGCAATAGAGAGAGAAAAAATTCAAAGTGCAAAAGGGAGAGTCTTTAAATGAGTCCCTGAATGTGTGTTGAGTCTCGTGGTGAAGGAGTAGCAGCTGTTCCTGAACCTGGCTATACCTCTTTCCTGATGGGAGCAGTGAGAACAGAGCGGGTGATGTGGATCCTTGATTGCTGCTGCTCTCTGACAGCAGCGTTCCCTGCAAATGTTCTCAATGGTGGAGGGTTTTTACCTGAGATGTCCAGGGCGGTGTCCAAGACAATAGCTCAAGCCTTCTACAAACTGAACCTTTCCCCCCTCACACCCGTAAAACACTATTTTTCTCGCATCAATGTGCCTGTCTAATTGTTAAAGGTCCCTATTATTCCAGACTCCACTATCCTGCCCTCCAGGCATCCGCAGCCTTGTGGGTCCCTGTTCCCGTCCCCACTCAGCCTTCTGGGACCCACCCGTCCCACCTCAGCATTCTGGGTCCCCGTCCCCCCTCAGCCTTCAGGGTCCCCGTCCCCCCTCAGCCTTCTGGATCCCCGTCCCCTCTCAGCCTTCTGGGTCCCCGTCCACGTCCCTCCTCAGCCTTCTGGGTCCCCGTCCCCCCTCAGTCATCTGGGTCCCCGTCCCCATCCCTCCTCAGCCTTCTGGGTGCCCGTCCCTCCTCAGCCTTCTGGGTCCCCATCCCCCCTCAGCCTTCTGGGTCCCCGTCCCCCCTCAGCCTTCTGGGTCACCGTCCCCCCTCAGCCTTCTGGGTCCCCTTCCCTCCTCAGCCTTCTGGGTCCCCGTCCCCCCTCAACCTTCTGGGTCCCGGTCCCCCCTCAGCCTTCTGGGTCCACGTCCCCCCTCAGCGTTCTGGGTCCCCGTCGCCCCTCAGCCTTCTGGGTCCCCGTCCCCCCTCAGCCTTCTGTGTCCCAGTCCCCCCTCAGCCTTCTGGGTCCCGGTCCCCGTCCCCCCTCAGCCTTCTGGATCCCGGTCCCCGTCCACCCTCAGCCTTCTGGGTCCCCGTCCACGTTCCTCCTCAGCCTTGTGGGTGTGGGTCCCGGTCCCCGTCCCCCCTCAGCCTTCTGGGTCCCCGTCCCCCATCAGCCTTCTGGGTCCCCGTCCCCCCTCAGCCGTCTGGTTCCCCGTCCCCCCTCAGCCTTCTGGGTCCCCGTCCCTGTCCCTGCTCAGCCTTCTGGGTCCCTGTCCCTGCTCAGCCTTCTGGGTCCCCGTCCCCCCTCAGCCTTCTGGGTCCCCGTCCCCCCTCAGCCTTCTGGGACCCGTCCCCCCTCAGCCTTCTGGGTCCCCGTCCCCCCTGAGCCTTCTGGATCCCCGTCCCCACTCAGCCTTCTGGGTCCCCTTCCCCCCTCAGCCTTCTGGGTCCCCGTCCCCCCACAGCCTTCTGAGTCCATGTCCTCCCTCAGCCTTCTGGGTCCCCGTCCCCCCTCAGCCTTCTGGGTCCCCGTCCCCCCTCAGCCTTCTGGGTCCCCGTCCCCCCTCAGCATTCTGGGTCCCCGTCCCCCCTCAGCCTTCTGGGTCCCCGTCCCCCCTCAGCCTTCTGGGTCCCCTTCCTCCCTCAGCCTTCTGGGTCCCCGTCCCCCCTCAGCCTTCTGGGTCCCCGTCCCCCCTCAGCCTTCTGGGTCCCCGTCCCCGTTCCTCCTCAGCCTTCTGGGTCCCCGTCCCCGTCCCTACTCAGCCTTCTGGGCCCCCGTCCCCCATCAGCCTTCTGGGTCTGCGTCCCCACCCCCCCTCAGCCTTCTGGGTCCCCGTCCCCCCCTCAGCCTTCTGGGTCCCCGTCCCCCCTCAGCCGTCAGGGTCCCCGTCCCCCCTCAGCCTTCTGGATCCCTGTCCCCCCTCAGCCTTCTGGGTCCCCGTCCACGTCCCTCCTCAGCCTTCTGGGTCCCCGTCCCCCCTCAGCCATCTGGGTCCCCGTCCCCATCCCTCCTCAGCCTTCTGGGTGCCCGTCCCTCCACAGCCTTCTGGGACCCCATCCCCCCTCAGCCTTCTGGGTCCCGGTCCCCCCTCAGCCTTCTGGGTCCCCATCCCACCTCAGCCCTCTGGGTCCCCGTCCCCCATCAGCCTTCTGGGTCGCCGTCCTCCCTCAGCCTTTTGGGTCCCCGTCCCCCCTCAGCCGTCTGGGTCCCCGTCCTCCCTCAGCCTTCTGGGTCCCCGTCCCCGTCCCCGCTCAGCCTTCTGGCTCCCCGTCCCTGCTCAGCCTTGTGGGTCCCCGTCCCTGCTCAGCCTTGCGGGTCCCCGTCCCCCCCTCAGCCTTCTGGGTCCCCGTCCCCCCTCAGCCTTCTGGGTCCCCGTCCCCCCTCAGCCTTCTGGGTCCCCTTCCCCCCTCAGCCTTCTGGGTCCCCGTCCCCCCTCAGCCTTCTGGGTCCCCGTCCCCCCTCAGCCTTCTGGGTCCCCTTCCCCCCTCAGCCTTCTGAGTCCCCGTCCCCCCACAGCCTTCTGGGTCCCCGTCCCCCCTCAACCTTCTGGGTCCCGGTCCCCCCTCAGCCTTCTGGGTCCCCGTCGCCCCTCAGCCTTATGGGTCCCCGTCCCCCCTCAGCCTTCTGTGTCCCGGTCCCCGTCCCCCCTCAGCCTTCTGGGTCCCGGTCCCTGTCCCCCCTCAGCCTTCTGGGTCCCGGTCCCCGTCCACCCTCAGCCTTCTGGGTCCCGGTCCCCGTTCCTCCTCAGCCTTGTGGGTCCCGGTCCCCGTCACCCCTCAGCCTTCTGGGTCCCCATCCCCCATCAGCCTTCTGGGTCACCGTCCCCCCTCAGCCTTCTGGGTCCCCGTCCCCCCTCAGCCGTCTGGTTCCCCGTCCCCCCTCAGCCTTCTGGGTCCCCGTCCCTGTCCCTGCTCAGCCTTCTGGGTCCCTGTCCCTGCTCAGCCTTCTGGGTCCCCGTCCCCCCTCAGCCTTCTGGGTCCTCGTCCCCCCTCAGCCTTCTGGGACCCGTCCCCACTCAGCCTTCTGGGTCCCCGTCCCCCCTGAACCTTCTGGATCCCCGTCCCCCCTCAGCCTTCTGGGTCCCCCCCTCAGCCTTCTGGGTCCCCGTCCCCCCACAGCCATCTGAGTCCATGTCCCCCCTCAGCCTTCTGGGTCCCCGTCCCCCCTCAGCCTTCTGGGTCCACGTCCCCCCTCAGCCTTGTGGGTCCCCGTCCCCCCTCAGCCTTCTGGGTCCCCGTCCCCCCTCAGCCTTCTGGGTCCCGGTCCCCGTCCCCCCTCAGCCTTCTGGGTCCCGGTCCCCGTCCCTCCTCAGCCTTGTGGGTCCCCGTCCCCCCTCAGCCTTGTGGGTCACCGTCCCCCCTCAGCCTCTGGGTCCCCGTCCCCCCTCAGCCTTCTGGGTCCCCGTCCCCCCTCAGCCTTCTGGGTCCCCGTCCCCCCTCAGCCTTCTGGGTCCCCGTCCCCCCTTAGCCTTCTGGGTCCCGTTCCCCCCTCAGCCTTCTGGGTCCCCGTCCCCCCTCAGCCTTCTGTGTCCCAGTCCCCCCTCAGCCTTGTGTGTCCCAGTCCCCCCTCAGCCTTGTGTGTCTCAGTCCCCCCTCAGCCTTGTGTGTCCCAGTCCCTCCTCAGCCTTCTGGGTCCCGGTCCCTGTCCCCCCTCAGCCTTCTGGGTCCCGGTCCCCGTCCACCCTCAGCCTTCTGGGTCCCGGTCCCCGTTCCTCCTCAGCCTTGTGGGTCCCGGTCCCCGTCACCCCTCTGCCTTCTGGGTCCCCATCCCCCATCAGCCTTCTGGGTCGCCGTCCCCCCTCAGCCGTCTGGTTCCCCGTCCCCCCTCAGCCTTCTGGGTCCCCGTCCCTGTCCCTGCTCAGCCTTCTGGGTCCCTGTCCCTGCTCAGCCTTCTGGGTCCCCGTCCCCCCTCAGCCTTCTGGGTCCTCGTCCCCCCTCAGCCTTCTGGGACCCGTCCCCCCTCAGCCTTCTGGGTCCCCGTCCCCCCTGAACCTTCTGGATCCCCGTCCCCCCTCAGCCTTCAGGGTCCCCCCCTCAGCCTTCTGGGTCCCCATCCCCCCACAGCCATCTGAGTCCATGTCCCCCCTCAGCCTTCTGGGTCCCCGTCCCCCCTCAGCCTTCTGGGTCCACGTCCCCCCTCAGCCTTGTGGGTCCCCGTCCCCCCTCAGCCTTCTGGGTCCCCGTCCCCCCTCAGCCTTCTGGGTCCCGGTCCCCGTCCCCCCTCAGCCTTCTGGGTCCCGGTCCCCGTCCCTCCTCAGCCTTGTGGGTCCCCGTCCCCCCTCAGCCTTGTGGGTCACCGTCCCCCCTCAGCCTCTGGGTCCCAGTCCCCCCTCAGCCTTCTGGGTCCCGGTCCCCATCGCCCCTCAGCCTCGCGGGCCCCGCCCCCCCCACCTCAGGCTCGTGGCCCCCGACCCCCCTTCAGCCTCGCCGCCCCCGACCCCCCCACCTCAGGCTCGCGGCCCCCGCCCCCCCCCCACCTCAGGCTCGCGGGCCCCGACCCCCCTTCAGGCTCGCGGCCCCCGAACCCCCCCTCAGCCTCACGGGCCCCGACCCCCCCCTCTGCCTCACGGGCCCCGACCCCCCCCTCAGCCTCGCGGGCCCCGACCCCCCCCCCTCAGCCTCGCGGGCCCCGACCCCCCCCCTCAGCCTCACGGACCCCGACCCCGCTCAACCTCGCGGGCCCCGACCCCCCCTTCAGCCTCGCCGCCCCCGACCCCCCCACCTCAAGCCCGCGGCCCCCGCCCCCCCCACCTCAGGCTCGCGGGCCCCGACCCCCTCTCACCCTCGCGGCCCCCGACCCCCCCACCTCAGGCTCGCGGCCCCCGCCCCCCCCCACCTCAGGCTCGCGGGCCCCGACCCCCCCTCAGCCTCGCGGGCCCCGACCCCCCCCCCCTTCAGCCTCGCGGGCCCCGACCCCCCCCCCCTTCAGCCTCGCGGGTCCCCGACTACCACACACCCTAACGCCACCCCGACCCAAACTCCCTCACGGTTCCCCGGCCCCACCTCACAACCATCTCCCCGCCCGTTCCCCTCCGAGCTCCGGCCGCCCCGGACCCAAAGGGCGACCCGTGGAAACTCCCTCCTCCCTGGTCTCGCTCCCAAAATGCCCCGATTCCCGCCCGTGAAGCACCGACACGAACCTCTCCCGCTCGCGACCAACTGCTCCAAAGGCGGGAAAGATCAACAACATGGCGGCCCCCAGCGGTCGCTCTCGCGAGAGCTTGAGCCACCCCTCCACGGGATCTCTTCGCCAGCCCAGTCCCACTGGGGAAGGGGCCGAGAGCTGCCTCGGGCCTCCAGTCCATCTCCCCTTCAGGCTGCACATTTCCACACCAGGATCTGCCCCACATTCCCCCCCAAGATTCCAGTCCATCCCACCTCCACCACCTTGGCCCAAAGCTCATTCCACGCTCCCACCCCCCTCTGAGGGAAGAAAATCCCCCTTCAATCTCAATCCATGTCCTCCTCTTTGAATCTCTCCCACTCTCCTTGGAAACAGCCTGTCCCCATGGACACGATCCGTCCCCCCTCACAATTTTCAAATCTTCCTCAATCTTCGACGCTCCAGGGAATAAAGTCCCAGCCTGTCCAACCTTCCCCTGGAACTCAAACCCCGAAAGCCAGACCACCTTCTTGTCACTCTCCTCGACGCGCTGTCTCATTCCTATCCTTCCTCTCCTCCGGCCACCCAAACGGCACACAATGTTCCCAAGTTAGCCTCGCCCAGGCCTTGTCCAACTTCCTCGTGGCCTCCCACCTCCTGCACTCAATCCTCTCATTTCTGAAGGCCAAAATACCAGAAGCTTTCTTCACTCCCCCCCACCCCCCCAATCTCTACATGGGACTCCACTTTCAGGCAGTTCTGTACCACAGTTCCTCAATCCCTTTCTTTGACAACATTCCTCAATGGTCTGCCATTTAACATTCAAACTCTTACGTTTTAAGAATCAATTGCAGAGATCCATGGATGTGGGAAGTCAGGAGGGTTAGGGACTGGGTGCAGGTCGATGAGACTGGCAGAATGATATTTCACCATGGATGAGAAGGGCCGAAGGGTCCCTTTTCTTTGCTGTGGGGTTTCTAGGGTAGAGTTCACACCATTCTCAGGAAGGAGGATGAGCAGTCAGATGTCATGGTCCACGGGTAGGAAAGGTGATGAGATCCTGCCAGGAGAGATGAGGGAGTTAAGTGCGAAGGTGAAGGGCACAACCAAGGGGTCTCTGTCTGTCTGTGTGCGTGTGTCACTACGTCTGTGTGTTTCTCTCTATGTCTCTGTGTGTCTCTCTGTGTCTGTGTGTGATTCTCTGTGTCTGTGTGTGATTCTCTGTGTCTGTGTGTGATTCTATCTGTCTGTGTGTCTCTCTCTCTGTCTGTCTATCGGTCTGTGTGTGTATCTGTGACTGTGTGATTCTCTGTGTCTGTGTGTCTCTCTGTGTCTGTGTGTGTCTCTCTGTGTCTGTGTGTGTCTCTCTGTGTCTGTGTGTCTCTGTGTCTGAGTGTCTCTCTGTCTGTGTCTCTCTCTGTGTCTATCTCTCTCTCTGCGTCTCTCTGTGTGCATCTCACTCTGTGTGTGTGTCTCTGTGTCTGTTTGTGTGTCTCTGTCTGTGTGTGTCTCTCTCTCCCTGTGTCACAATGTGTGTCTCTCTGTGTCTGTATGTGTGTGTCTCTCTCTCTCTGTCTGTGTCTCTTTCTGTGTCTCTGTATCTGTGTGTGTCCGTGTGTGTGTCTCTCTGTCTGTGTGTCTCTCTCTCTGTTTGTGTGTGTGTCTCTCTCTCTCTGTCGCTGTCTGTGTGTCTCTCTGTCTGTGTCTCTGTGTGTGTCTCTATATGTGTGTCTATGTCTCTGTGTGTGTCTCTCTCTATCTATGTCTGTGTGTATGTATCTGTGTGTGTGTGTCTGTCTCTCTGTGTCGTGTGTTTGTCTCTGTCTCTGGCTGTGTGTGTGTGTCTGTCTCTTTGTGTCGTGTGTGTGTCTCTCTCTGTCTCTATGTGTGCCTCTCTGTCTCTTTCTGTGTGCGTGTCTCTCTCTCTGTCTGTGTGTGTGTCTCTCTATCTGTCTGTCTGTGTCTGTCTCTGTCTGTGTGTGTCTCTGTCTGTGTGTGTCTCTGTCTGTCTCTCTCTCGCTGTCAGTGTTTCTCTCTCTGTCTCTGTCTGTGTGTGTTTCTCTGTGTGTCTGTGTGTGTGTATCTGTCTCTCTGTGTCTGTGTGTTTGTGTCTGTCTGTCTGGGTATGTGTGTGTCGCTCTCTCTCGGTGTCTCTAATATATGCTTATTCATTACCCACCATTATCCATCCCTACTGGTGTTGCGGGCTTTGTTCCCCAAGGCGTCCGTATTGGCTGCCCGTAGACCATCTCCGCCCCAACGCATTCCTCGTTGTCACCTGCATTAAAATCAAGATGACATCAGCACCTTTTTGGACACTTTTAGCTGTGTTTCCTCAGTTCTTCTGGCCAGTTTTGTGTTTCGTTCACACATTCCTGCTTCCTGGGGTTCACGGCACTCGTGGAAGATCGCCAGTTCCTGAAACAATTCTTCATTCATCTTATTTGAAACATTTTTACATTTAATTTAACATATGCATTAAAAAAACTTAAATTTCTTATTTGAAAATAAGATAAAATTAATGCATAGTGATTTAAAAAGTAACCCCTCCCACAGCTGCCCAATAGAAAACAATAAAGAGAGAAAACATCTAGATAGTATTTATAAAAATTGACCAAAACTCTCAAATAAAATCTTGGTTTTCTTGGTTTTAGGAGTCAGAAAGTTCGTGTTGGGTGGTTAAAACTTAATTCCGACAATTGGTAAATACACATCCCAAATCTTCAAAAGAGAAATTCAAATTTGTTCCGTGAATTCGATGCAATTATTTCAAGTGGGAATCAACGGCCTATTTCAGTGTGGCCATCGACCCATTCCCAAATACGCATCGGACTTCCAAGTTACTGCCACACATTTTAACCCTGTAACAATTACAGCACAGAAACAGGTCACTTGGCCCTTCTTGTCTGCACTGAACTAAATACTCTCCTCTCGTACCACCTCTCTGCATTCCCCTCCCCTCCAATTTTCCCTGAAATGACAAAATGGACCCTGCCGCCACTATTTCTCCCGGAAGCTCACTCCACTCAGCCACCACTCTGAGTAAAGAAGTTCCCCCTCATGTTACTTCCAAACTTTTACCTCCTGTTTCAATCTCTGCTCCCGCAATGAAAAAAGTCTATCCACATCAATTTGTTCTATCCTCCTAGTAATTTTAAAGACCTCGATCAAATCCCCTCTCAACCATCTACAATCCATAGAATAAAGACTTCATTTGCTGAATCTTTCTTTGTAATCTAGTTGCTGATATCCAGGTAACATTGACTTAATTCTTCTCTGCACCCTCTCTACTTTGTTGATAGCTTTCCTCTCATTTGGTGACCAGAACTGCACACAGTACTCTCAACAGGGCCTCACCAATATCTTGTCTAGTCTCAACCTCACTGCCCGACTCCCGTATTCTAAGCTATGGTTGATCAAGGCCAGCTATTTGAACAGATTCTTTTCGAGGTACTCTCTGATTACCCTCCAATAATTTACCTATTTTGTCCGGCTCACCTGGTTGGCTTTTGAAGCCGTTTTTAAACAAAGGAACATTAGATTACCTCCATTCCTCTGGCACCTCACCCGTGGATAAACAGGTTTTAAATATTTCTGTCAGAGCCCTTGCAATTTCTACTCTTCTTTCCCTCAAGGCCAAGGGAATATCATGTCAGACATCCATCCACCATCAGACAAAAATCAGCCATCACAAGGTGAAGGCAGGACAGTAGTCCCACCTCTCCAGCACGAGTCACCCCAGGATCAAGTCAGCACTGACTGCAAGAAGTTTCTACATCCTCTTGGTGTCTGTGTGGATTTCCTCCCACACTCCACAGCTCAAGGGGGCCGTAAGTTCATTGGCGATTTGGGAAGCTCAAGACCATGGGGTGGAAGTGCACATTCTGGACCTGGGGGCATCAATTCAATTGAACAGCACAGATGAACCTTTGGGCACGACCTGATCTTTTTCTGGTTTCAAACTCATTATTTTTGAAAATTGTATGTGCACCTCTAATGCAAAACGACTGCTGCAATACAGGCTTCTTGATGCATATCCATGACAAGAACTCGGGAGAATCTGATTTGGTTACTAGACTTTTGAACAGACCAGTGTCTGGACATTTTATCCCTAAACTGAAACTTTATAGACATACAGAACAAAAAGAGGGCAAAACAAGCTTGTGTCTCACCAATACCACAATTCACGGACACTTTTTAAGTTCTCAAGGGTGGCAGAAAACACAAAGAACAGACAAACTCCTTCCACACCGTCACTTTCAGAGCTTTGGACTTACCATGCTATAAATATTGCCAAGCCATCACTCTCTCTCCAAATCAATGACCAAAAGTACTGGCTGAGCGATAGATTTGAGACATTTTACCCGCGATGTAGCAATCAGGCACAAGGAAAAGTGCTGCTTCCATTGCAAAATATTTAGGAATCTCAGACCACAAACAACCTTCACCCCAAAAAACAAGCAATTCTCCACAATAAAACTAGGTTTCCTTCCTGTCTGCAAGCATCTGCTCTCTTCAGTCTGAATGGCACAACTGGGGAAACCGTTTCAAACCCATGAACTGAAACAGCATATTCTCTTCCCCTAATTGGAGCTGTCTTGCAATTGGCCACCACTGCCCGAGCAAGAATGAACTGGGAGATCTCACACTTGCTCCTTCACAGGTGAGACCTCCCTGTTCATTGGAGCTCCAATATTATCCATCTTGCTCTATTTTGTTAACCTTAATCAAGTCTCCTCTCATTCTCCAACACTCCCATGAAAAATAAAAATAATGTATCCTGTAGTTCGCGAGTCCGGACACAAGGTGGTGGTATTATACCTAGATCTCTCTCTCTCTCTCCCTCTCGCTTCATGCATGCAGTACTCGGTGTGAACAGGCGGTGGCAGCACTTTACAGCCCTTGCAATCTGCAGCTTGGACAGGAGATGGTTGCTTTGTACCTCGTGGGCTCTTGCACCCAGATTGAAGATTTGGAGATTTCCCATTGATTGGCAGAGAATATACACGACATCACATCCAACCCTTAGATTCCCTTTTTCCTGTGGACACGACCGAATTCCCACAAATGGATTGGGAAATCAATGTTCCCGGGTACACGTCCTATAGAAAAGACAGAAAGTTGGGAAGAGGGGGTGGGGTAGCTCTGTTGGTAAGAAATGAAATTCAGGCGTTTGAAAGGAAAGACATTGAAACAGGTGGGTAGAGTCTGTTTGGATAGAATTAAGAAATTGTAAAGGCGTGAGGACCATAATGGGGGTCATTTACAGGCCTCCGAAAAGTAGCTCAGATATCGGTGGCAGTATAAATCAGGAATTAAGAGTGGCATGTCAAAGTGGTAGCAATACGGTAGTTATGGGGGACTTCAACATGAAGGTGGACTGGGATAATCAGACGGGGGCAGGAACACAAGACAGTGAGTTTATTGAATGTCTACGAGATACTTTCTTGGAGCAGCTAGTGGAGGAACCTACCAGGGGGAAGTCGATTCTGGACTTGGTGCTGTGCAGCGACGCAGAGTTAATAAGTGACCTCGATGTAGGGGAGCCATAGGGAATAGTGACCATGGTATGGTTACTTTTGAGCTGCAATTAGAAAGGGAAAAGGAAAGGAAGTCGGAAGCATCTGTACTGCAGTTAAATAAAGGGGATTATGCAGCTATGAGGGAGGAGCTAGCCAAAATAAAATGGAAAGTTACACTAGCTGGGAGGACAACTGGGGAAAATGGCAGGTATTTTTGGACATTTTTTACAGGATTCAAGACAAATTTATTCCAAAGTGGAGGAAAGGCTCTAGGAGATGCAAATGGCAGCCGTGGCTAACTAATGAAATCAAGTGCACTATCAAATCCAAAGGGAGTAAGTATAAGAGAGCGAAGCGGAGTGGGAAGCTAGAGGATTGGGAAACCTTCAAAGAGCATCAGAGGGTAACTAAGAAAGTCATAAGAGAGGGGAAAATGAAGTACGAGAGGAAATTAGCAAATAATATAATGGAGGATAGCAAAAGCTTTTTTAAATATGTGAAGAGGAAGAAATTGGTTCTGTCTACAATTGGTCCATTAAGAATGGAAAAGGCTGGAATTATTACCGGAAACAAGGAGTTGGCTGAGGAATTTAACAAATACTTTGCATCTGTCTTCACCAAGGAGGATATAAGTCAAGAGACTTGGGGATCTTTACTGTGGTAGTAAGGGATCTAATGGATATCCGGATCTAGAAGCAGGAGGTTGTGAGTAAATTGTTGGGACTGAGGGCTGATAAATCCCCAGGGCCTGATGGGCTGCATCCCAGAAGTTGCTATGGAAATTGTGGAGGCACTGGTCGACATTTTCCAAAGTTCCATAGATTCGGGGGAGGTCCCTGAGGATTGGAGAGTGGCTGATGTGGTGCCGATTTTTAAGAAGGGAGGGAGGGAGAAAACGGGAAATTATAGACCGGTCAGCCTGACGTCAGTGGTGGGGAAGATATTGGAATCTATCATAAAAGGAGTAATAGCAGAACACTTAGGCAGAAATAATAGTATAAGGGCTAGTCAGCATGGATTCCTTAAGGGTAAGTCATGCTTGACTAACCTTCTGGAATTTTTCGAGGATGTGACAAACTGGGTGGACTTGGGAGAGCCAGTGGATGTGGTGTATTTGGACTTCCAGAAGGCCTTTAATAAGGTACCACACGGGAGACTAGTGGGCAAGATCAGGGAGCATGGTATTGGAGGTAAGGTGCTGACATGGATAGGAAATTGGTTAAGAAATAGGAAATAAAGGGTTGGAGTAAGCGGGTCTTTTTCAGGATGGCAGCATGTGACGAGTGGAGTGCCGCAGGGATCGGTATTGGGTCCTCAGTTGTTTGTAATTTATGTAAATGATTTGGATGAGGGGATTATTAATAACATGAGCAGATTTGCAGATGACACTAAACTGGGTGGCGGTGTGGGGTGTGAGGAGGATGTCATGAAAATGCAGAGGGACTTGGACAGGTTGGGGGTGTGGGCTGCTGAATGGAAGATGACGTTCAATGTGAGCAAATGTGAGGTTATCCATTTTGGGGGCAATAATAGGAAAGGTGAGTATTATTTAAATGGAGACAGGCTAGGGAGTGGGGAGGAGAAAATGGATCTGGGTTTACTTGTTCACCGGTCACTGAAGGCTAACATGCAGGTTCAGAATGTGGTGAAGAAGGCAAATGGCATGTTGGCTTTCATAAAGAGGGGATTGGAGTATAGGAACAGAGACGCCCTTCTGCAGTTGTACAGGGCCCTGGTGAGACCCCACCTGGAGTATTGTACCCAGTACTGGTCTCCAATTTTGAGGAAGGACATACTAGCTATAGTGGGTGTGCAGCACAGATTTACAAGGTTAGTTCCAGCGATGGCGGGGTTGACATATGCTGAAAGGCTAGAAAAACTAGACTTGTATCCGATGGAGTTTAGAAGAATGAGGGGGGACATGATTGAGGTATACAAAATTATCAGGGGGATGGACAGGGTGAAGTCGGATTACTTGTTCCCAGTGATGGGGGAGACGAGGACTAGAGGGCATAGTTTAAGAATACAGGGTAGGTCCTTTAGGACGGAGATGAGAAAACATTTTTTTACCCAGAGAAGTGTGAATCTGTGGAATGCTCTGCCACAGAGGGTGGTAGAGGCAGATTCTCTAATTATGTTCAAAAGAGAGTTAGAAAAGACTCTAGTGGGCAAAGGATTTCAGGGTTATGGGGATAAGGCTGGAAAGGGGTACTGATAGTAGTGATCAGCCATGATCTGTAAAATGGCGGTGCTGGCTCGACAGGCCGAAGGGCCTACTCCAGCTCTTATTGTCTATTGAACCATTCCTCCAAGATCCCTCTGTTACTCAATGCCCTCCCCTTCACTGCATACGTCTTGGCTATTCTTCCCAACATAAAGCACCTCACACTTACCTACATTAAACTCCATCTGCCATCTTTCCAAACAGTCCAAATCCTTTTGTAATCCATGAAAACCCTCCTCACTCTCCACAACTTGAAAATAAGCAAAATGTATTACGTTATGTTAAGCTTTTCTTTGAAAATTTTAATAAAATTTAATGGAATATTTCAGGCCAATGGGACGCTAGGCATCATTAATCTTTCTATGTACCGCGTGGTCGTGTGTGAAAGTGTGGCCATTTTGGCCAAAAAAGCGCAGTAAAACGAACCGCGATCACAGGAGTGGCCTCCACCAGCGACCCGCAGCAATATCTTTGAGGTAATTTCATGGAAACAAACGACAACTTAAGCAAATATCAAATCTCATTTATAAAAATGGCACTGGCCTTGTCCTTTGACTGTTGGTTCAGTGATTAGTCAGGGATGACTCATGAATGGGGGGGAAAGAAAGTGTTTGAAAACAATGAAATAACAAATGAAGGGCAGGGGAGTGGATGTGGGGTGTGTGGATTTTAGTGAGGCCTTTGACAGGGTTGCCCAGGGTAGATTCATTCTGATAGTCATGAGGCAAAGGATCTGTGGAACCTTGGTTGTGTGGATTCAGAATTAGTTTGCCTGCAGAAAGAGGTTCTCAACCTTCATCTTCTCACTCACCTACCACCTTAAGTAATCTCTGAACATTAAGGGATTGCTTCATGTGGTAGGTGAGTGGGAAGGGAAGCTTGAGAATGACGGTTCTAGATTGTTCATATGATTATTTTAAAATAGGGTTTGAACTTTCTTTCCACCCACTTACCACTAAAAGTGGTATGTGAGTGCAAGGAAAAAGGTTGAGAACCATTGGTTTAGTACATTATATTTAAGGAGTGAATATATGGGCTAGAACAACATCAAGGCCTGAAGGGCCTGTACTGTGCTGTGTTCTCTGGATCTGCTGATCAATGGCCAGGGTTACCCATCCAGTATGGACACTGCAACTGAGTAAGGCAAGAGGAAACTTCTTCAGTATTTCCAACCCATCTGCAACCATGACCTAAACGTCAATATTGGTCTCAGCTCAGAAAAGAACGGGGAGGCCACAACTACAATTCAGAGGTTCTGAGATTGTGGTGGATTGAGAGACAGGATCGCCCAATAGGAACTTCTCTTATTTTTGATCATTGAGCCCATGGTAAAACCTTCATTTCACTTCAAGTCACACTTTCCAAGAATGTGTCGACAACATTGAGGACCAGCTGTAGGCCCTGGTGGGTTCACCTTCAAGTCCCAGCAATATCCTAACCAATCTCTGCACTTCTTCAATCACATGGATTCTGCAATTTGGTGACTTGGTCCTCCAAATATGAACCAGCTAAAGCAACCTGTAAAAATCCCGTTTAATCCAAATATTTTTAGTCTCTTCCAGGAAAAATATTCTAGGATCCATTGGGAGTGTTCAAAATTTTAATTTTGGACCAAAATGTATATATTTTGGACAAACCCAAGTAGAATATATAAACATAGAAAAATAGGTGCAGGATTCGGCCATTTGGCCCTTCAAACCTACCCTGCCATTCAATACGATCATGGCTGATCAGTACCCAGTTCCTGCCTTCTCTCCATACCTCCTGATCCCCTTAGCCACCAGGGCCAATTCTAACCTACTCTTGAACATTGACAAGGAACCAGCCTCAACTACTTTCTGTAGCAAAGAATTCCACAGATCCATCATCCTCCAAGAGAGGAAATCTTTCCTCATCTCGGTCCTGAAAACCTTCCCCCAATGCCTGAAGAGGGCGCATAAAATCAGTGAACTGGTGCGGACTCGAAAGGCCAACATGGCCTGTTTCCGCTCCGTAAATGGTTATATGGTTATAGTATGGTTATCCTAAAACTGTAACCCCTGGTTCTGTTTTTCCCAGCATTGCAAACAACCTACCCGCATCTAGTCTGTCCAAACCCTTTAGAATTTTGTTTCTATAAGATCCCCCTTCAATTTCCTAAATTCCAGAGAATAAAAGCCTAGTCTATCCAACCTTTCTTCATCTGCAAGTCCTTCCTTCAATGGTATCAGTCTAGTGAATCTTCTCTGCACCCACTCCACGGCGAGGATGTCCTTCCTCGGATTAAAGAGGCCAAAACGGCACGCAGTATTGCAGGTGTGGTCTCACCAAGGCCGTGTATGGCTGCAGCAGGATCTCTGTACTCAAATCCTCTTGCTATGAATGCCTTCCTCACCGCCTGTTGCACCTGCATGCCCACTTTCAACGACTGATGCACAGCAACACCCAAGTCTCTCTGCATTTCCTGAACAGATACCGTTGAGATAATAGTCCTCTTTCCTGTTCTTGCCTCCAAAGTGGATCACCTCACATTTATCCACATAAAAGAACCTACTTTATTACATCCAAGACAAATCTGATAATGTCAAATTAAATTTATTTTAATTGGGTTTCAAGTATAATCGATGTGAAAAAGATTATATTGTGCCAGTCTCGACCTGACATTAATAATTTTAGTTGTACTTAATGATTTTCATATTTTAACTTTCAAATCAGATTCCCATTTTAATCTTGATTTATGAATTTCTAATTTAGGAGCTTTTTTTCTGTACATTTCTGAAATAACTCCATTAGTGATCACAGACAAAGGAACAGAACCAGGCCACTAGGCCCATCGAGTCTGTTCCATAAATCTACACTAAGCTACTCTACACTAGTTCTCATTTTTGGCCTTTCCCCCATAATCCCTTGATGCCCTCACTAATGAGATATTTGTCGTTCTTTTTAAAATACTCCCAGCGATCTGGCTTCCACTGCTGTATGCTGCAGTGAGTTCCACACATCCACGACCCTCTGGCTAAAGAAGTTCTTCCTGATCTCTTTTATATGGATAACCTCTCATTTTCAGACTATGAATAGTTTTCTGCCTGTTTAAAATTTCCACTGGGAGACGAGGCTTGTATTAATCGTTATCTTTTCTAATGGAATACAAGACCTCCTTTCTGAATGCCACCATTGAATACTCGTCATTTTCTTGCCCCAGCTAAAGCCAATCTCAAAGAGCAATTTGAGACTCATCTAATTTTAATTCTAAACTCAATTTCTTCATATCACCCAGTAAAAATACCTTAGGATCAAGTGAAAGTTTAAATTTTAATAAGTTCCTTGATTCTATCCCAGAAAGGTTTCACGTAATCAAGTCGAGTGCAAGAAAGAGCCAACTTGCTCATGGCACCTAAAGCACCGATTTACGTGAAACTCCACGAGTTCCACCTACCTACTTCCCTTGCCCATAACCCTCCCACCCCCTCGCATCCATGTACTCATATAACCTCATCTTAAATGACAGAATTGACCCTGGCGCAACTTTTTCCAGTAGATCATTCCACTCAGCCACCACTCTGAGTGAAGAAGCATCCTCTTGTATTACTTAAGTTTTGCCCCTTAACTTATGACCCCTTGTTCCAATCTCTGCTCCCCTTAGGGGAAAGAGCCCATTCACGGCTACTCTATCTATTCCCTTGATAATTTTAAATACCTCTATCAAATCCCCGCTCAACCCTCTATGCTCCAATGAATGAAGTCCCAGTCTACTCAATCTTTCTACGTATTCAAAATACTGCAATCCAGGCAACATTTTCGTCAAACTTCTTTGCACTCTCTCTACCTTATTGATATCCTTCCTATAATTTGGAGTCCAGAACGGCATACAATACTCCAAACTTGGCCTCACCAACACTCTGAACATCACCTCCCCAGATTCTATATTCCATGCTATGATTTATAAAGGCCAGCGTACCCAAAGCCTTCTATCTCCATGGGAATCCACCTTCAAATTTAAAACTAATTTGGCAGGGGGAAGGGAACAGGACTGATAGGGAAGCAGATAGGAGAGTGAATATAGGGGTGGTTCTGTTAGACGGTGAAACGATAAGGAAAAAGGGAACTAAAAGTGATAGGAGGGAGAATGGAGATATGGTATCAAGGTATTGTGTATGAATGCACGGAGTGTAAGGAATAAAATGGATGAGCTTGAGGCGCAAATGGCAATGGGAGGTTATGACATTGTCGGAGTTACGGAGACATGGCTGCGGGAAAGGCAGGATTGGGAAATCAATATTCCCGGGTACACGTCCTATAGAAAAGACAGAAAGTTAGGAAGAGGAGGTGGGGTATCTCTGTTGGTAAGAAATGAAATTCAGGCGTTTGAAAGGAAAGACATTGAAACAGGTGGGTAGAGTCTGTTTGGATAGAATTAAGAAATTGTAAAGGCATGAGACCATAATGGGGGTCATTTACAGGCCTCCGAAAATTAACTCAGATCTCGGTAGAAGTATAAATCAGGAATTAACAGTGGCATGTCAAAGTGGTAGCAATACATTAGTTATGGGGGACTTCAACATGAAGGTGGACTGGGATATTCAGACGGGGGCAGGAACACATGAGTGAGTTTATTGAATGTCTACGAGATACTTTCTTGGAGCAGCTAGTGGAGGAACATAGCATGGGGAAGTCGATTCTGGACTTGGTGCTGTGCAGCAACGCAGAGTTAATAAGTGACTTCGATGTAGGAGAGCCATTAGGGAATAGTGAGCATGGTATGGTTACTTTTGAGCTGCAATTAGAAAGGGAAAAAGAAAGGAAGTCGGAAGCATCTGTACTGCAGTTAAATAAAGGGGATTATGCAGCTATGAGGGAGGAGCTAGCCAAAATAAAATGGAAAGATACACTAGCTGGGAGGACAACTGGAGAAAATGGCAGGTATTTTTGGACATTTTTTTACAGGATTCAAGACAAATTTATTCCAAAGTGGAGGAAAGTATCTAGGAGATGCAAATGGCAGCCGTGGCTAACTAATGAAATCAAGTGCAATATCAAATCCAAAGGGAGTAAGTATAAGATAGCGAAGTGGAGTGGGAAGCTAGAGGATTGGGAAACCTTCAAAGAGCATCAGAGGGTAACTAAGAAAGTCATAAGAGAGGGGAAAATGAAGTATGAGAGGAAATTTGCAAATAATATAATGGAGGATAGCAAAAGCTTTTTTAAATATGTGAAGAGGAAGAAATTGGTTCGGTCTAAAATTGGCCCATTAAGAATGGAAAAGGGTGGAATTATTAACGGAAACAAGGAGTTAGCTGAGGAATTTAACAAATACTTTGCATCTGTCTTCACCAAGGAGGATATAGGTTATGGTCAGTTAGGGGGTAGTGGTCATGCGGTATCAAGAGACTTGGGGAACTTTCCTGGGGAAGTAGGGGATCTAATGGATATCCAGATCTAGAAGGAGGAGGTTGTGAGTAAATTGTTGGGACTGAGGGCTGATAAATCCCCAGGGCCTGATGGGCTGCATCCCAGGGTGCTTAAAGAAGTTGCTATGGAAATTGTGGAGGAACTGGTCGACATTTTCCAAAGTTCCATAGATTCGGGGGAGGTCCCTGAGTATTGGAGAGTGGCTGATGTGGTGCCGATTTTTAAGAAGGGAGGGAGGGAGAAAACGGGAAATTATAGACCGGTCAGCCTGATGTCAGTGGTGGGGAAGATATTGGAATCTATCATAAAAGGAGTAATAGCAGAACACTTAGGCAGAAATAATAGTATAAGGGCTAGTCAGCATGGATTCCTTAAGGGTAAGTCATGCTTGACTAACCTTCTGGAATTTTTCGAGGATGTGACAAAGAGGGTGGACTTGGGAGAGCCAGTGGATGTGGTGTATTTGGACTTCCAGAAGGCCTTTGATAAGGTACCGCACGGGAGACTAGTGGGTAAGATCAGGGAGCATGGTATTGGAGGTAAGGTGCTGACATGGATAGGAAATTGGTTAAGAAATAGGAAACAAAGGGTTGGAGTAAGCGGGTCTTTTTCAGGATGGCAGGATGTGACGAGTTGATTGCCGCAGGAATCGGTATTGGGTCCTCAGTTGTTTGTAATTTATGTAAATGATTTGGATGAGGGGATTATTAATAACATGAGCAAATTTGCAGATGACACTAAACGGGGTGGCGGTGTGGGGTGTGAGGAGGATGTCAGGAAAATGCAGAGGGACTTGGACAGGTTGGGGGTGTGGGCTGCTGAATGGAAGATAACGTTAAATGTGAGCAAATGTGAGGTTAACCATTTTGTGGGCAATAATAGGAAAGCTGAGTATTATTTAAATGGAGACAAGCTAGGGAGTGGGGAGGAGCAAATGGATCTGGGTGTACTTGTTCACCGGTCACTGAAGGCTAACATGCACGTTCAGAAAGCTGTGAAATGGGCAAATGGCATGTTGGCTTTCATAAAGAGCGGATTGGAGTATAGGAACAGAGACGCCCTTCTGCAGTTGTACAGGGCCCTGGTGAGACCCCACCTGGAGTATTGCACCCAGTACTGGTCTCCAATTTTGAGGAAGGACATACTAGCTATAGAGGATGTGCAGCGCAGATTTACAAGGTTAGTTCCAGCGATGGCGGGGTTGACATATGCTGAAAGGCTAGAAAAACTAGACTTGTATCTGATGGAGTTTAGAAGGATGAGGGGGGACATGATTGAGGTATACAAAATTATCAGGGGGATGGACAGGGTGAAGTCAGATTACTTGTTCCCAGTGATGGGAGAGACGAGGACTAGAGGGCATAGTTTAAGAATACAGGGTTGGCCCTTTAGGACGGAGATGAGAAAACATTGTTTTACACAGAGAAGTGTGAATCTGTGGAATGCTCTGCCGCAGAGGGTGGTAGAGGCAGATTCGCTGATTATGTTCAAAAGAGAGTTAGATAAGACTCTTGTGGGCAAAGGATTTCAGGGTTATGGGGATAAGGCTGGAAAGGGGTACTGATAGAAGTGATCAGCCATGACCTGTGAAATGGCGGTCACTGAAGGCTCGACAGGCAGAAGGGCCTACTCCTGCTCCTATTGTCTATTGAACCATTCTTCCAAGATCCCTCTGTTCCTCAATGCCCTCCCCTTCACTGCATACGTTTTGGTTATTCTTACCAAAATAAAGCCCCTCACACTTACCTACATTAAACTCCATCTGCCATCTTTCCAAACAGTCCAAATCCTTTTGTACTCCATGAAAACCCTCCTCACTCTCCACAACTCTTGAAAATAAGCAAAATGTATTACGTTATGTTAAGCTTCTCTTTGAAAATTTTAATTTCACATGCATTAAATGCGTACGTAAATTTCTCATTCAAAGATAATGAAAAATTAATACATATCATTTTTTTTTATTCCCCCTGCCCAACAACCCAATAGAAAAGAAAGATAACATCTGGAAAGTATTTATAAAAAAATTACTAAAAAACTATCAAATAAAATCTAACAAATTTTTTTGATTTTAGGAGTCAGAAGGTTCAGGTTGGGCGATTACAACTTAATTCCTACAGTTTATAAATAGGATTCCCAAATCTTTCCAAAAATTTCAAATTTGTTACGTAAATTACATGTAATTATTTCAAGTGTCAAGGGACTTGGGGGGGTTCTCGTTCAGGAAAACATAGTGAGTTGGTAACCACCAGGTTGGATCGGCAGGAAAAGAAAGCAAATTCTATGTTGGCCTTTGTTTCGAGGGTAGGGAGGTGTTGATGGGGCATGGGAGAGACCTCATTTGGAGAACTGCGAAGTCTATCTTAAAAAGGATGTGCTGATGTTGGAGAGAGAGCAGAGATTTACCAGGATGATATATCTCCACTCTTCATTGGAGTATAGAAGAAGGAGAGATTTCAGAAACATTTCCAACGCTGAAAGGATTGGACAGTAGATGTGAATAATGTTTCCCTTGGATAAAAAGACATTGTCTTAGAATTGGAAGGTACCTATTTAAAGCAGATGAGAAATTTATTTCACCAGAAGGTCATGGAATTTGTTGCTGGATTGTTGAGAGAGTTTAAGTGGTGGGGGGGGGGGGGGCGGAATTAATAGATGTTTAATGAGTCAGGGTATCAAGGGATCAGGGGAAAAAGCCATAACTTTGAATGAGAGGCGAGAACTGTTTAGATCAGGGGATAGCAGACACAGTGGGCTGAATGGCCAACTTCTGTTCCTTGTGATTTGACACCATTTTAACTATTTTAACCATCGCCTTCCCAAGATCGTATTATATGGCGAGCTCTCCACTGGCCACCGTGACAGAGGTGCACCAAAGAAAAGGTACAAGGACTGCCTAAAGAAATCTCTTGGTGCCTGCCACATTGACCACCGCCAGTGGGCTGATAACGCCTCAAACCGTGCATCTTGGCGCCTCACAGTTTGGCGGGCAGCAGCCTCCTTTGAAGAAGACCGCAGAGCCCACCTCACTGACAAAAGGCAAAGGAGGAAAAACCCAACACCCAACCCCAACCAACCAATTTTCCCTTGCAACCGCTGCAATCGTGTCTGCCTGTCCCGCATCGGACTGGTCAGCCACAAACGAAACTGCAGCTGACGTGGACTTTTTACCCCCTCCATAAATCTTCGTCCGCGAAGCCAAGCCAAAGAAAGAAGAAAGAAAGAACTAATGTACCTTTGAGAATTTTAACATCCATCCATATGTCCTCTGTATTTTGGATGTGAAACAACGGCTGTGCAGGAGAAGCCAGTGAGTTGGTGAGACCAATTGCTCTTCAGACTGGAGGCCTGTGATGAGAGATGTGCCTCAGGGATAGGTGCTGGAACAATAATGTGGTGAATTGGATTAGCAAGTTGGCAGGTGACACCAAGAACGGAGGAGTTGTGGACAGCCAAGAAATCTTGCAGAAGGATCTGGACCAGCTGGAGAAAGGGCAGATGGAATTTAATGCAGACAAGTGTGAGGTGTCACATTTTGAAGGGCAAACCAAGAAAAGATAGACACGGTGAACGGTCGGGCACTGAGGTGTGAGGTTGAACAGAGGGACATGGTAAACGGGTGTCATTCCATGTAAGTGCTGTCACAGGTGGATTTGGGCGAGAATTGAAGATACCCAAGTTAACTAAAATTGAAAATTGTAAATGGGGCAAAAAAAGGGATCTATTTCAGAAATGATTGTGACAACAGAAAATGGCTAAACCAACTTTAGATTAAATGAGAGATTCTTCTTTAGAATTAACCCAAGAAGAACGGACTACTTACTATGTGTGAAGATGGTGGATTAAATTGATGAATGTGTGATATAATTGGGTGAATTATAATTTTTTTTTTACATCAGTTGTATTTAACTCCAGGAAAAAAAGATAAGGATTTAGTAATTCAGACTAATGTTTTCATTGTGGGATTCAAATTAATACTTTTTTTTGTCTGTCTGGTTGTGTGATAAAGTTAAGCCTTTGAGGATTTATTTGAAACTACTTTAAAGAAACTCTTTTTATGTTCGATCCACTGCTTTTTCTAATGCGGTATATTACAACTTGATCAACGGGATTAAGAATGGATAAACCTCAAATTGAGGTTATTCAGTTAGTATTAGCAGTGGCCAGTAAATGCATTGCGATGACGTGGAAAATTAGGTTTGGTGTTTTCATTCTGCCGCAACGAATTGATATGATTTTTCTCTCCCTCAGTCGAGGGAGTTTGGGGGGGGTGCTTCTGGGGAGGGGGGATGGAATATAGTTTTTTTTGGGAGGTTGGTTTATTTTGTTTACTATGTATTTTATATGTTCATAAATAAAGTTTAAAAAAAGATACACAACCAGAGTTTCAGGCTTGTGCCTTTTAACAGGGCTACGAGTATCTGTACTCTATAAAGGTTCACTGCTTGATCAGATGAGCTTCTCCAGCATTTGTGTCCTTACAGAATTTGGTTGAGTTACTATATGTGGACATCAGGTCATTTTTTCACCCTTAAACTGTCCATCCAAACAGACAGGAACTTCTTTTTCCCACAACTAGCCTCATTTGGTGAAGTGTGTGGAATATTAGCTGTAGAATATCTTCTTCTGGGAATTATGATGAAGAAACCATCACACAGACTTTGCCAGAAAGCTGGGAAAGAGAGTTAAAAAGCACATTCCAGACAGGGATCAATTCTCACCTCCTCTACTGAGCCATACATATCTAAATGCCTGCCTGATCTTCAAAACAATGGTGCAAATTGTTAGACCTGATCCAAAGGCTGCAATAAGCCCCCAGCACCACTCAGACCCTGAATGGTATTGTTTCTGCTTTGAAGTGAAGAATTTAAGACTGCTATGAAATTAAGACATTTGGGTAAATTGGAAACCAGAAATCAGGCAGGGAGAGAATGATTACTAACGTGAACTGTGAGCAACTCTTCCAGACTCCTGTTGATTTTTTTGTGTTCCCTCACCCTAACTGGTACATGAGATTAGATGACCAACAAGAAGTCCTTTCCTTGTCTTTAGGAAGAGGATATGCAAAATGTAAAATACAGTGGCAGATAGAACAGTAACAGGTCATAACAAGCCCTGACCATCTGAAACAGGTCATGGGAATATAAATTTATTCAGTAATGTAGAAATGACTGCAAAAGCTGAGAAATTAGGAATTCATAAACTGAGGCAAAGATGGGATGGAGATTTGAACATAGAAAATGGACTGATCGTTATAAATGAGATAGACTGGTTCAATACAATTTTATTCACCAGACACCTCAAAAGAAAATACATGGAATCGGATTTGTTTCAAATGTTACCAAGTCATTTGTACTTTTCTGCATTTGACTTG
The DNA here is from genome assembly GCF_036971445.1 of Narcine bancroftii. Lineage (NCBI taxonomy): Eukaryota > Metazoa > Chordata > Chondrichthyes > Torpediniformes > Narcinidae > Narcine > Narcine bancroftii. Next base: position 198,160 of record NW_027212027.1, read on the forward strand.
GCAATGTCCTAAAGTTGGGCAGCTTGGTTGAAATAAGTATTTTTTTAAAAATTCCCACAGGATCCATGAGAAAGAGATGTTAAGGAATTAATTTTAATTAGAACTGAATATTTACCAGGTTTAAATTACTGCAAATTGTACAGCTAGAAAGTGCGTGGCCATATCTTGCAAACTGGCTGAGGTTCGGAACTGTTCACCACAAGAAAATAATGTATCGTTCACGAGATGAACATTCTATCTTTGGAGCCCACATTTCCTAAAGGTGGGTTGAAGTGAGGTTTTGAAATATTCACAATATTATGGTTAAATAAAACATCTGTTGAAGATCTCTGGTCCCTCATATGGGATGTGGAGAGGGTGGGTCTGGGTAGATCTCAATTTGTATTAATCAACCACATGTATCGGGATTTGAATTATATTCTTGTAAAATTAACAAGAATATAACTAACTCTTAAAAATTAATTAAAAAAAAAACCCTGACCCACACAAATGCCTCTGTTCACCTTGCCATTTTGTAAAAGGTGATGGGGGGAAAATCCTGACACAAGGGACAGATTTGAACCTGGGTCACTGTCATTTTCTGTTAAACATGCCAAGATCAAAATTCGACTGACTGTCCTGTAACATAGTGCAATATTACACACACGTAAGGTAAGATGGTTACATCAGTAAAAATTAAATGAAATGCTTCTTACAGTCAGGAGCAAAAGAATTCCCTGCAGCCTCCAAACCAGCCCTTGCCCACAAATAACACCCCCGCCCCCCTCCCCACCCCAATTCTGGGATCAAACCATCAGCAGCCTACACTTTGTTGGAATCTAGGGGTTAAAACATTATGAAAGAAATGATTAATTAATAAGTTGATATGTACTGCATGGTTCAGGGAAAAAGAGGAATGTGATTAAGTGGCAATCACAGCATGGAGCGAAGTTGGCTGAGCAAAATTGTCTGCTCCCAAATACAGGGAGAGGAAATTCATAAAACGATTTAGGAGGAAAGCTCCAACTGAAGGAGGTGGTGAGTAGCACAGGAGACACAGGCCAGACCAGAACAAAGAATGGCCTGCAAGAAACCAAGGGAATGGAAAACCAGTCTAGGAGGAAGATTAAGGCATGAGGAGGTGTTAAAGAGAACAGCAGAAATTGGCCAGACAGGAACAGAATGGTGATTAGAAATATCTGGTGATGAATTAATTTCTGATCAAAACAACAGGATAGTCTGGCCTGGAGGATTAAGATGGGAGCGCTACACCCCAGATATCTGCAAAACAGGAGATGACTTGTGATAACCCTTATGCAAAAAGATCTAGCAAAGGAAGCCAACTTTTGTTCTGTATGATAAGGTTGATCTATATAAACTGAGCCAACTGGACAATAGGGGTCAGTCTTGGGGAATAGCTCACTGTGCAGGTGACCTATGAACTAACGACTGACCCAGAGCTCTGTTAAGTTTTATTCTTGTGCTGTGTAATAAATTGACTGTTGAACCGAATACCTTCTCCTATCACTTCATTCAAAGAACACGCTGGACTCAGACCACATACAGACTAAATTAAGAGTAAGGGAAAGCCAGAGTCCGACAACTTCAGAGCCAAACCTCAGGCACAAACATCCCAAAACCATCATCCCAAGACAAGAGCTAAAGTTGCAGGCACCGTAAACCACACACATTAAAACAACACATTTCTCTGGCTCAATACCCACGAACCACATGGAACACCAGTTTGCAAACGACCCACAAACACCGGATTCCTTTCACCCCAACAACTCAAAGAACCACCCCAGAAAAAGCAGCCACAGTAAAACCAGGCTTCCTACCTTCCTCTGATGGCAGCATCACCTCATCTCTGCCTGAAACCTGCAAGTGACTAGAGTGGGGCTGTTTTAAACCCTGAGCTGGAATCAGGAGGACAATTAATTCAGGTGTGAAATATCTCAGTAAATTGTGGCTGGCCCTTTAAACAAGGCCCATCTCCGCCCTTCAAGTGAGCTGCAATTAAGGGAATAGCACCTTTTTAATTTGGAGTGGGAGTTAAAACAGTTTTCTCACCTGTGGCATTGAGATGTTTGAGGAGATGATACCTCTAGATAGGGGAGTGTTAGAGCTTTATGAGAGATTTGTTTGTTTGTGGGGCTTGTCTTTTGAATTTTGGTTTGGAAGCCTTTTGTGGTCTATGACAGCTGAAAACTAAGCAAACTAGGGTTTTCTTTGATCCTGATGGTTGTGCAGCAGTTCAAACTTCTCAAATGCAGAATTTGAGCTGTTTGCTCTCCCAGTGCCCTAGAGCATTGGTTTGGGAATATTTATGCCACAGGTGGTGTTATGGTCCTGTTAAGTCAATGACTCTGGATCAAATCTGGCCCCGTCTGTAAGGGGTTTGTGTGTTCACCCACTCTTCAGTGGAGGTGGCAGGTTAACAGGGGTTTGTGGGGGGGAAAATCGCAGGTGAATGAGGGGGAATGCACAGAGCTGGTGGGGTGAATAGGAGTGTGAGGCAGTTGTTGGCGAAGGAGAGTGTGTTGCAGGGATGTGTAGCTAAGGACTCACCATCCAATCTCAGACCAGAGTGAAACAGGATTCTTATCGTGCTCACAAATTCCTTCGTCACTCCTCAAACGATGATCAGTATTCTGACTCAAGCGTTTTCTGGCCTTGTGACGACAAGCGGGCCTAACGTTCCAATGGCAAATGAGGCAGGGAGGATGTTTCCTGTAATAGAGGTAGTAAAAGTTCCATTAGAGAGGAATACGTTGCCTTTAACTGATAACATGCGGTGGGGTCTCGGTACATTTGGTGATGTCTGGGATCTCTCTATCAATATAAAAAATGAAAATCAAGGCTGGGTCTCTCTGTGGGGGGGGGGGGTATCTAATATTTGCTTGTCATAATCTAATTCATCCCAACTGGCAGTGCGGGCTTTGTTCCCCAAGGCATCCGTATTGGCTGTCCATGGACCATCTCTGTCCCAATGCAGTCCTCAGTGTCTCTTGCATTTAAATCAATGATGGCATCAGCACCTTTTGGCCAATTTTAGCTGTGTTTACTCAGTCAATCTGGCCAGTTTAGTTTTTCATTCAGTACTGGTGTCTGGGGTTAATGGGAGTAGTGGATGATTGATAATTCCTGAAATAATTCTTCATTCATCTTATTTTTTTTTAAATTATTTAATTTCACATATGCATTAAAAACTAATTTTTTATTTGAAATAACATCAAATGAATGCATAGTGATTTAAAAAATTAACCCCTTGTCTTGGGATGATGGTTTTGGGATGTTTGTGCCTGAGGTTTGTCTCTGAAGTGGACGCTGCTGATGGGTTGATCCCAGAATGGAGGGGGGGGGGGGTGTTTGTGGGCAAGGGCTGGATTGGAGGAATTCTCTTGCTCTTGACTGCAAGAACCATTTCATTTAATTTTTCCTGATGTAAAGAAAAAAAGAAAAAACATCTGGATAGTATTTATAAAAATTTACCAAACCTTTCAAATAAAATCTAACATCTTAAATTTCTTGATTTTAGGAGTCGGAAGGTTCATGTTGAGCTTCCAAGTTACTGCCACACATTTTACCCCTAGAACAATTACAGCACAGAAACAGGTCATTTGGCCTTTCTCGTCTGCTCTGAACTAAATACTCTCCTCCAGTACCACCTCTCTGCATTCCCAACCCCTCCAATTTTCTCTTAAATGACAAAATGGACCCTGCTGCCACTATTTCTCCCGGAAGCTCACTCCACTCAGCCACCATTGAGTCAAGAAGTTCCCCCTCACGTTACTTCAAAACTTTTGCCTCTTAACTCAAGACCTCTTGTTTCAATCTCTCCCACTTGCAATGGAATTGCCTATCCACATCAACTCTATCCATCCTTCTTGTAATTTTAAATACTCTTCCAAATCCCCTCTCGGCTTTCGAGTTGACAGGAATGCACTCATGGATGGTTGGATGAATTCTCTTGGGAAGAGTTCATAGTGGCTCAAAAGTGCTTGATTAGATGCAAGGAGAGCTGCCACTGAATGCTGCATGTATTTGGTTCTGGGTTTCGAAGGTACCTCAGCTCTCTCTCTTTTGTACTCGGTCCAAAAGACATTCCTGATCTTATTTGGAATTAGACCAGTTTCAATGAAGCAATGCTGAAGATTTTTGCTGGGGGGGGGGAATAAGCATTGCATTAAATTAAGCTGCGGCTGGTCATCCTTAAGTGTTGATCTGCAGTCCAAGTCTGGTGAGCTTTCTGGGATGGGCTAACGTTCCAGGCAACTCCTTCTTCACACAACAGGATTCAACATTTAATAGGACGGGAGGTGGGGGAATAATCTTGGGTTAAGTTCCATTTGTGTTTTAGTTCATAAAGCCCATTGGATTTTGACTTCTATCGGGAGCACAGTGGGATATGAACAACATTTCTTGTTGTTTTCAGAGTATATCTTTCCCCTGGTTTATAATTCTTTTGTGAATCATTTTTTTACTCCTGTCCAAGTTAGTAACAGGAAACACTGTGGGAGTGGGACGCTGTTTCATCGCTGGTAAACTCCAACAACTGGTGAAACATTGACATGATTGAAGCTCTCTTGAAGGCAGGTTTCCAATTACTGCAGGTAACTTTCAGTTCAAGATCTTTCACCCCATCTTCCTCACTCGTGCACAGTGTCACGGCCGTCAATGACGGAGGGAGGAAAGTTGGTTTGAAAATGAGCAAATTGTTTACGTCAGAGCCAAGTCTGAAACCACCTTTTATTGAATCAAGTGAGATGCAGGACTGGTCACGGTGGCTGCTGGGAAGCACATGCAGATAGCCTTGCCCACAAGGAATCTTTTGAGTCCTCATTCTCAACATAGGGTGGCAGTGTCCTAGGGTCTCCTTCTTTCGCCTCGTCTTCCTTAATCATCTGAAGCCTGATTTCTTTCCCCTCTCATTCAGCCTGCATTATTTTCTGCATCCTCTCCCAGTTACTCCCTTGCTTTATGTTCCCTTCATTTTCTCCCTCATCATTAATTTTAGCAAAGATGACTGGCTTGGTTTAGTCTGTAACATGTTTGAGTTTCAAGTGGAACATTTAACGTGGGATCAGTGCTGTTTTGAAATATTAGCAGAATAGAGGGCGACACCAGTCACTAATGGATAGAAGAGAAAAAGATCGCCCTCTCTCTGGTAAGGTCGTGGGCAAGAGACCTAAGAGAGGAACAAGTCTGAATAAACATCTTTCCTGATTAACTGTGTCCGGTGCATTGATTGAGTGGTGCTGTTGCAGCAGACCCCACTCTTATCCATAATTGATTGGAAACTAATCTATGGTCACTGGACCCAAAATGTTCACATACACGTTTTACCTCTCTAACTATTACAGCATCGAAATAGGCCAACTTGGCCCTTCGAGTCCACGCCGAACACTTTGTCCTACCTCATCCCATTGACCTACACTCACCCCTTGACCCTCCATTCTTTTCCTGTCCAAATACATATCCCACTTCTCCTTAAGTGCTAATATTGAGCCTGCCTCCTCCACTTCATCTGCAAGTCCATTCCACACACCCACCACTCTGAGTGAAAGTCCCCCCTCACATTTCCTCTAAACTTCTGCCCCTTTCTCTCAACCCACGTCAAATCTATACCCCAATAATTTTAAATACCTCAACCCAATCCAACCTCAACCTTTTATGCTCCGCAGAATAAAAATCTTGCTTAACCTTTCCCTATAACTTAGACCTGTGGTTTTCAAAATGCTCCCAAACTCAAATTCCACTTGAAGCAATCCCTACACCAGAAGTGCTCTGTGATTAGTCAGGGATTGATTCAGGTGCAATGAAAGGAACCACCTACATCCTACAGGATGGAGCGCCAGAATAGCGTACATAGTTGAAGAAATTAAATTCCAAGACTTTGCTCTGCAAAGTGTTTCAACTTCAAAAGTACAGCCCCTCATGCCCAATCCCGGGAATTTACTGGGACAGGGTCCAGTGGAAAAGGGACACTGTCCAAATGCCAGTGTCAAATGATGTCATTTCACGCCACCTCTAACCCTACTCATATCCTCGGCGTTTGCCGATGTCGGCCTGATGGTAAAACCAGTGGAACAGAGACAGCAGAGAATCACCTGTTTCCAGTCGAAGGCAGAACACTCCGCTCCCCGGGGATGAGTTGTGTTCAGTGGAAAAGCAATCTTGTGTCCCAGTGGAAATGGGACCAAGGGCTTCCTAACCTGAGACACTGCATGGCCAATGAACTGGGATTCCCGTGGAAAAAGGGTTTCAGACAGCTTTGTAAAATCTGCATGCAGTGCTTCAACCGAAATGAAGGCCAATGGGATGATGAGCTTCATTAAACTTTTCTACGTGGTCGTGCGTGAAAGTGAGGCCATTTTGGCAAGAAAGCGCAGAAAAATTAACCACGATCACAGGAGTGGCCTCCACGTGATACCTGGAGCAATATCTTCATGGAAACAAGCGACAACTTGACCAAATATCTAATCTCATTTATAAAAATAGCACTGGCCTTCGCGAAAAGATGTATCACGATCAACTGGATGTCCGATAGCACGCTGGGCTGTGGAAATGAACTGCTGTTACCTACGGGAAAAAAAAATCACATAAACGTGACCCTTTGGTAAAGGTCTGTCAACTGTACTTGGACCACATAGGGGCCCAGACACTAATATAAATGAACAATAAAAGGGGATGAATGTAACCATTATATAGACCAAAACCAAGTTTCCCCAACTGGACTCATCTACTTGTAATCTCTGAAAATGTGGATATGAAAACAAACTGCAATAGAGAGTGAAAAAATTCAAAGTGCAAAAGGAAGAGTCTTTAAATGGGTCCCTGAATGTGTGTTGAGTCTGGTGGTGAAGGGGAAGCAGCTGTTCCTGAACCCGGCTATACCTCTTTCCTGATGGGAGCAGTGAGAACAGAGCGGGTGATGTGGATCCTTGATTGCTGCTGCTCTCTGACAGCAGCGTTCCCTGCAAATGTTCTCAATGGTGGAGGGTTTTTACCTAAGATATCCTGGGTGGTGTCTTAACTTTTGCAGAGCTTTTTGCTCAGGGGTATTGGTGTCACAAGACAACTGATCAAACCTACTACAAACTGAACCTTTCACCCCTCACACCCGTAAACCCACTATTTTTCTTGCATCAATGTGCCTGTCTAAATGTTAAAGGTCCCTATTATTCCAGACTACACCATCCTGCCCGGCCATGCACTCCAGGCACCCACAGCCTTCTGCACGTTCTCTTTCTACAAGTCCTTCAGCAGCCTTGTGTTTCCTCAGCACTGCCTGCTCCTCCACCAAGCTCTGCCTCAAATCCATTCACTCTATGAGCTTCCTGCATCACTCCAGAGAAAAGCCCAAGGTTTCTCTCTGGATATTGCATTTACTTCATTCTGATGGGCTGAATTCCTGCAGCTTCCCAATCAAACATCTGCAATCGCCTTTAAATTGTGCCCCTCTGCACAGATTTGTGCCACCTGCTTTTAAGCAGGTTAAATCCTATGGGCATTCTGACAGTATCCTTCCACTCTCTCTCTCTCTCTCTCTACCAGTGGATCTAAATCCTTCTGCCCAAATTGTTGCTTGGTCTGGGCTTCTGTCCTTTTGCCTGGATTCTAATCCTCTGCTATTTCAGTCTGAACCTTGCCGTCAGCCCGAGGAATAAAACCGAGGGGATATGGATTGGAATTCTTTCTGGCTAGAGCATCTCAAACACTGCTCTCATCCTCGTGTGTGCACAGCTAGAGACAAGAACAAATCTTGTCCTTAGTCACTGTGAAATCCATCTCCAGGATGCTGGCTCTTTATTCCTGTGTGTTTTTTTTTGAACCTTGCTTAGTGCTAGTTTTTCCTTTTGATTTGAACATTACAATATATGTGAACGCACTTTCCAAATGGTTTTACAATGTAAACAATATTTTAAAGAAAAATCTGAAGACTTCACCATCTGAGATGCAGATTCTAATCTGTGGCTTCGGCGGGTCCGCGCCAAGGGGTATTTGGATTATTTTAAAGAGGACCGTCTTCCAATGTCTGCAGTGGAACTGGGAGAAAGAGGGTTGGGCTGTCGGTGTCATAGTTAATGACGTCTCATTACAGAACTGAAAGCTTACAGTCTGTGGTGAACTCATATTCTCGTCCCACTGACCAGCACCCCTTCCTGCTCATTCCCATCCATGGGGCCGGGACTCCCTCACCCTCACGGGTCCCCCTCACACTCGCAGTTCTCCGATCCCCTCAACCACACGGATCCCCTAAACCACGCGGGTTCCCACCCCCACCTTCAGCCTCGCAGGTGCCCTCAGCCTTCTGGGTCCACGTCCCGGTCCCCCCCTCCGCCCTCTGGGTCCCCGTACCTCCTCAACCTTCTGGGTCCCCGTCCCCTTCCCCCCTCAGCCTTCTGGGTCCCCACTTCCCCCTCAGCCTTCTGGGTCCCCGTCAGCCTTCTGGGTCCCTGTCCCCTCTCAGCTTTTTGGGTCCCCGTCCCCCCTAACCTTTCTGGGTCCTGATCACCCTCACCCTTCTGGGTCCTGATCACCCTCACCCTTCTGGGTCCTGATCACCCTCACCCTTCTGGGTCCTGATCACCCTCACCCTTCTGGGTCCAGATCACCCTCACCCTTCTGGGTCCTGATCACCCTCACCCTTCTGGGTCCTGATCACCCTCACCCTTCTGGGTTCTGATCACCCTCACCCTTCTGTGTCCTGATCACCATTACCCTTCTGGGTCCTCATTCCCCTCACCCTTCTGGTTCCACGAGTACCTCAGCCTTGCGTGTCCCTCAACCTTCTGGATACCCGTCCCCCTCAGCCTCGCAGGATCCCCGCCCCCCACAGCCTTGCATGTCCCTCACTCCTCTTGCAGATATCCCACACCCCTCTGGTGGGTCCCCCTCACCCTTCTGGGTCCTCGACCCCCCTCACCCTTCTGGGTCCCCGAACCCCTCACCCTTCTGGGTCCCCGACCCCCTCACCCTTCTGGGTCCCCGACCCTCTCACCCTTCTGGGTCCCCGACCCCCTCACCCTTCTGGGTCCCCGACCCCCTCACCCTTCTGGGTCCCCGTCCCTCTCCCCCCTCTGCCTCGCGGGCCCCGAGCCCCCTCAGCCTCGCGGATCCCCCTCCCCCCTACAGCCTCACGGACCCCGACCCCCCCCCCCCTTCAGCCTCGCGGGTCCCCGACTACCACACACCCTAACGCCACCCCGACCCAAACTTCCTCACGGTACCCCGGCCCCACCTCACAACCATCCCCCTGCCCGTTATCCTCCGAGCTCCGGCCGCTCCAGACCCAAAGGGCGACCCGTGGAAACTCCGTCCTCCCTGGTCTCGCTCCCAAAATGCCCCGATTCCCGCCCGTGAGGAACCGACACGAACCTCTCTCCCCCTCCCGCTCGCGACCAACTCCTCCAAAGGCGGGAAAGATCAACAACATTGCAGCCACCAGGGGTCGCTCTCGCGAGAGCTTGATCCACCCCTCCTCGGGATCTCCTCTCCACCACCCCGAGCCCCTGGATGGAGCCCCAGGGCTCGAGGTCCAGCCCTTTGGAGCCCCCTCTCTCCTGAGAACCTCGTCCCACTGGGGAAGGGTCCGAGAGCTGGCTCGGGCCTCCAGTCCATCTCCCCTTCAGGCTGCACATTTCCACACCAGGATCTGCCCCACATTCCCCCCCAAGATTCCAGTCCATCCCACCTCCACCACCTTGGCCCAAAGCTCATTCCACGTTCCCACCCCCCTCTGAGGGAAGAAAATCCCCCTTCAATCTCAATCCATGTCCTCCTCTTTGAATCTCTCCCACTCTCCTTGGAAACAGCCTGTCCCCATGGACACGATCCGTCCCCCCTCACAATTTTCAAATCTTCCTCAATCTTCGACGCTCCAGGGAATAAAGTCCCAGCCTGTCCAACCTTCCCCTGGAACTCAAACCCCGAAAGCCAGACCACCTTCTTGTCACTCTCCTCGACGCGCTGTCTCATTCCTATCCTTCCTCTCCTCCGGCCACCCAAACGGCACACAATGTTCCCAAGTTGGCCTCACCCATGCCTCGTCCAACTTCCTCGTGGCCTCCCACCTCCTGCACTCAATCCTCTCACTTCTGAAGGCCAAAATACCAGAAGCTTTCTTCACTCCCCCCCACCTCTACAAGGGACTCCACTTTTGGGCAGTTCTGTACCACAGTTCCTCAATCCCTTTGTTTGACAACACTCCTCAATGGTCTGCCATTTAACATTCAAACTCTTACGTTTTAAGAATCAATTGCAGAGATCCATGGATGTGGGAAGTCAGGAGGGTTAGGGACTGGGTGCAGGTCGGTGAAACTGGCAGAATGATATTTCACCATGGACGAGAAGGGCCGAAGGGTCCCTTTTCTTTGCTGTGGGGTTTCTAGGGTAGAGTTCACACCATTCTCAGGAAGGAGGATGAGCAGACAGATGTCATGGTCCACGGGTAGGAAAGGTGATGAGATCCTGCCAGGAGAGATGAGGGAGTTAAGTGCACAACCAAGGGGTCTCTCTCTGTCAGTCTGTGTGTGTCTCTATCTCTCTGTGTCTCTCTCTCTCTCTGTCTGTGTCTCTCTGTCTGTGTCTCTGTCTGTCTGTGTCTCTCTCTCTGTCTGTGTCTCTCTCTCTGTCTGTGTCTCTCTCTCTGTCTGTGTCTCTCTTTGTGTCACTCTGTGTCTCTCTGTGTGTGTCTCTGTGTCTGTGTGTCTCTCTCTGTCTGTGTGTCTCTCTCTGTCTGTGTGTCTCTCTCTGTCTGTGTGTGTCTGTCTGTGTGTGTCTCTGTGTGTGTATGTCTGTGACTCTCTCTCTCTGTCTCTCTCTGTCTGTGTCTCTCTCTCTGTCTCTCTCTCGCTGTCAGTGTCTCTTTCTCTGTCTGTATGTGTCTCTCTGTGTGTCTGTGTCTGTATATCTGTCTCTCTTTGTCTATATATCTGTCTCTCTGTGTCTGTGTGTGAGTGTGTCTGTCTGTCTGGGTATGTGTGTGTGTCTCTCTCTGTCTGTGTCTCTGTATCTGTGTCTGTCTCTGTGTCTGTCTCTGTGTGTGTGCGTGTCTCTCTCTGTCTGTGTGTCTCTCTCTGTCTGTGTGTCTCTCTCTGTCTGTGTGTCTCTCTCTCTCGCTGTCAGTCTCTCTCTCTCTGTCTGTATGTGTCTCTCTGTGTGTCTGTGTCTGTATATCTGTCTCTCTGTGTCTATATATCTGTCTCTCTGTGTCTCTGTGTGAGTGTGTCTGTCTGTCTGGGTATGTGTGTGTGTCTCTCTGTCTGTGTCTCTGTATCTGTCTCAGTGTGTGTGTGTCTCTCTGTGTCTGTGTCTCTCTCTGTGTCTGTGTGTGTGTGTCTGTGTGTGTGTGTGTTTCTCTGTCTGTGTCTCTCTGTCTGTGTCTCTCTGTCTGTTTCTCTGTGTCCATGTCTCTCTCTCTATCTCTCTCTCTCTGTCTGTGTCTCTCTCTGTGTGGGTCTGTGTGTGTGTGTCTCTCTCTCTCTCTGTGTGTCTCTCTCTCTGTCTGTTTGTGTGTCTTTCTCTCTCTGTGTGTGTCACTGTCTGTGTGTGTCTCTCTTTCTGTCTCTCCCTCTGTGTCTCAATGTGTGACTCTCTCTGTGTCTGTATGTGTGTGTGTCTCTCTCTCTCTCTGTCTGTGTGTGTGTGTGTGTGTCTCTCTGTGTCGTGTGTGTGTGTTGTCTCTCTGTGTCGTGTGTGTGTGTCTCTCTTTGTCTCTATGTGTGTCTCTCTGTCTCTGTGTATCTCTCTCTCCATCTGTGTGTGTCTCTCTATCTGTCTGTGTGTGTCTGTGTGTGTCTCCGTCTGTGTGTGTCTCTCTGTCTCTCTCTCGCTGTCAGAGTCTCTCTCTGTCTCTTCCTGTGTGTGTCTGTGTGTGTGTGTGTGTGTGTGTCTGTGTGTCTGTCTGTCTGGGTATGTGTGTCGCTCTCTATCAGTGTCTCTAATATTTGCTTATTCATTACCCACCATTATCCATCCCGACTGGTAGTGCGGGCTTTGTTCCCCAAGGCGTCCGTATTGGCTGTCCATGGACCATCTCTGCCCCAACGCATTCCTCGGTGTCACCTGCATTAAAATCAAGGTGGCATCAGCACTTTTTTGGGCACTTTTAGCCGTATTTCCTCAGTTCTTCTGGCCAGTTTTGTGTTTCGTTCACACATTCCTGCTGCCTGGGGTTCACGGCACTCGTGGAAAATCGCAGGTTCCTGAAACAATTCTTCATTTATCTTATTTGTAACATTTTTACATTTAATTTAACATATGCATTAAAAAACTTAAATTTCTTATTTGAAAATAAGATAAAATTAATGCATAGTGATTTAAAAAGTAACCCCTCTCACAGCTGCCCAATAGAAAACAATAAAGAGAGGAAACATCTAGATAGCATTCATAAAAATTGAGCAAAACTCTCAAATAAAATCTTGCTTTTCTTGGTTTTAGGAGTCAGAAAGTTCGTGTTGGGTGATTACAACTTAATTCCTACAATTGGTAAATACACATCCCAAATCTTCAAAAGAGAAATTCAAATTTGTTCCGTGAATTCAATGTAATTATTTCAAGTGGGATACAACGGCCTATTTCAGTGTGGCTATCGACCCATTCCCAAATACGCATCGGACTTCCAAGTTACTGCCACACATTTTAACCCTATAACAATTACAGCACAGAAACAGGTCATTTGGCCCTTCTTGTCTGCACTGAACGAAATACTCTCCTCTCGTACCACCTCTCAGCATTACCCTCCCCTCCAATTTTCCCTGAAATGACAAAATGGACCCTGCCGCCACTACTTTTCCCGGAAGCTCACTCCACTCAGCCACCACTCTGAGTAAAGAAGTTCCCCCTCATGTTACTTCCAAACTTTTACCTCCTGTTTCAATCCCTGCTCCCCGCAATGAAAAAAGTCTCTCCACATCAACTCGTTCTATCCTCCTAGTAATTTTAAAGACTTCGATCAAATCCCCTCTCAACCATCTACAATCCAAAGAATAAAGACGTCATTTGCTCAATCTTTCTTTGTAATCTAGTTGCTGATATCCAGGTAACATTGACGTAAATCTTCTCTGCACCCTCTCTACTTTATTGATAGCTTTCCTCTCATTTGGTGACCAGAACTGCACACAGTACTCACAAAAGAGCCTCACCAATATCTTGTCTAGTCTCAACCTCACTGCCCGACTCCTGTATTCTATGTGATGGTTGATCAACGCCAGCTATTTGAACAGATTCTTTTCGAGGTACTCTCTGATTACCCTCCAATAATTAACCTATCACTGTCAGGCTCACTTGGTTGGCTTTTGAAGCCGTTTTTCAACAAAGGAACATTAGATTACATCCATTCCTCTGGCACCTCACCCGTGGATAAACAGGTTTTAAATATTTCTGTCAGAGCCCTGGCAATTTCTACTCTTCTTTCCCTCAAGGCCAAGGGAATATCATGTCAGACGTCCATCCACCATCAGACAAAAATTAGCCGACACAAGATGAAGGCAGGACAGTAGTCCCACCTCTCCAGCACGAGTCATGGATCAAGTGAGCACTGACTGCAAGAAGTTTCTACATCCTCTTGGTGTCTGTGTGGATTTCCTCCCACACTCCACAGCTCAAGGGGGCCGTAAGTTCATTGGCGAATTGGGAAGCTCAAGACCATGGGGTGGAAGTGCACATTCTGGTCCTGGGGGCATCAATTCAATTCAACTGCACGGATGAACCTTTGGGCACGACCTGATCTTTTTCTGGTTTCAAACTCATTATTTTTGAAAATTGTATGTGCACCTCCAATGCAACACGACTGCTGCAAAACAGGCTTCTTGATGCATATCCATGACAAGAACTCGGGAGAATCTGATTTAGTTACTAGACTTTTGAACAGAACAGTGTCTGGACATTTTATCCCTAAACTGAAACTTTATAGACATACAGAACAAAAAGAGGGCAAAACAAGCTTGTGTCTCACCAATACCACAATTCACGGACACTTTTTAAGTTCTCAAGGGTGGCAGAAAACACAAAGAACAGACAAACTCCTTCCACACTGTCACTTTGAGAGCTTTGGACTCACCATGCTATAAATATTGCCAAGCCATCACTCTCTCTCCAAATCAATGACCCAAAGTCTTGGCTGAGCGATAGATTTGAGACATTTTACCCGCTATGTAGCAATCGGGCACAAGGAAAATTGCTGCTTCCATTGTGAAGTATTTAGGAATCTCAGACCACAAACAACCTTCACCCCGAAAAACAAGCAATTCTCCACAATAAAACTAGGTTTCCTTCCTGTCTGCAAGCATCTGCTCTCTTGAGTCTGAATGGCACAACTGGGGAAACCGTTTCAAATCCATGACCTGAAACAGCATATTCTCTTCCCCTAATTGGAGCTGTCTTGCAATTGGCCACCACTGCCCGAGCAAGAATGAACTGGGAGATCTCACACTTGCTCCTTCACAGGTGAGACCTCCCTGTTCATTGGAGCTCCATATTATCCATCTTGCTCAATTTTGTTAACCTTAATCAAGTCTCCTCTCATTCTCCAACACTCCCATGAAAAATAAAAATCATGTATCCTGTAGTTCGCGAGTCTGGACACCAGGTGGTGGTATTATACCTAGATCTCTCTCTCTCTCTCTCCCCCTCTCGCTTCATGCATGCAGTACTCGGTGTGAAGAGGCGGTGGCAGCACTTTACTGCTCTTGCAATCTGCAGCTTGGACAGGAGATGTCGGAGTTACAGAGACATGGCTGCGGGAACGGCAGGATTGGGAAATCAATGTTCCCGGGTACACGTCCTATAGAAAAGACAGAAAGTTGGGAAGAGGAGGTGGGGTAGCTCTGTTGGTAAGAAATAAAATTCAGGCATTTGGAAGGAAAGACATTGAAACAGGTGGGTAGAGTCTGTTTTGATAGAATTAAGAAATTGTAAAGGCATGAGGACCATAATGGGGGTCATTTACAGGCCTCCGAAAAGTAGCTCAGATATTAAAGTATAAATCAGGAATTAAGAGTGGCATGTCAAAGTGGTAGCAATACGGTAGTTATGGGGGACTTCAACATGAAAGTGGACTGGGATAATCAGACGGGGGCAGGAACACAAGAGAGTGAGTTTATTGAATGTCTACGAGATACTTTCATCCATTGATTTAATTATAAATTTGGTTACTTTGTTCTTTATGTTAAATTTTCCCCAGTTTTATCCATATTTGAATCCAAATTCAGGTTGAAATCCCCTCCTATTAATATGTTCCCTTGCGTATCTGCTACCTTCAAAAAGATATCTTGCATAAACTTTTGATCTTCTTCGTTAGGTGAATATACATTGAGTAGATTCCAAAACTCCGAATATATCTGACATTTTATCATTACATATCTCCCTGCTGGATCTATTATTTCCTCTTCTATTTTAAATGGCACATTTTTACTAATTAATATAGCTACTCCTCTTGCTTTTGAATTATACGATGCTGCTGTTACGTGTCCTACCCAATACGAGATACTTTCTTGGAGCAGCTAGTGGAGGAACCTACCAGGGGGAAGTCAATTCTGGACTTGGTGCTGTGCAGCGACGCAGAGTTAATAAGTGACCTCGATGTAGGGGAGCCATTAGGGAATAGTGACCATGGTATGGTTATTTTTGAGCTGCAATTAGAAAGGGAAAAAGAAAGGAAGTCGGAAGCTTCCGTACTGCAGTTAAATAAAGGGGATTATGCAGCTATGATGGAGGAGCTAGTCAAAATAAAATGGAAAGATACACTAGCTGGGAGGACAACTCGGGAAAAATGGCAGGTGCTTTTGGACATTTTCCACAGGATTCAGGACAAATTTATTCCAAAGTGGCGGAAAGGCTCTAGGAGATGCAAATGGCAGTCGTGGCTAACTAATGAAATCAAGTGCAATATCAAATCCAAAGGGAGTAAGTATAAGATAGAGAAGTGGAAGACTAGTGGGCAAGATCAGGGAGCATGGAATTGGAGGTAAGGTGCTGACATGGATAGGAAATTGGTTAAGAAATAGGAAACAAAGGGTTGGAGTAAGCCGGTCCTTTTCAGGATGGCAGGATGTGACGAGTAGAGTGCCGCAGGGATCGGTATTGGGTCCTCAGTTGTTTGTAATTTCTGTAAATGATTTGGATGAGGGGATTAATAACATGAGCAAATTTGCAGATGACACTAAACTGCGTGGCGGTGTGGGGTGTGAGGAGGATGTCAGGAAAATGCAGAGGGACTTGGACAGGTTGGGGGTGTGGGCTGCTGAATGGAAGATGACGTTCAATGTGAGCAAATGAGAGGTTATCCATTTTGGGGGCAATAATAGGAAAGCTGAGTATTATTTAAATGGAGACAAGCTAGGGAGTGGGGAGGAGCAAATGGATCTGGGTGTACTTGTTCATCGGTCACTGAAGGCTAACATGCAGGTTCAGAAAGCTGTGAAGAAGGCAAATAGCATGTTGGCTTTCATAAAGAGGGGATTGGAGCATAGGAACAGAGACGCCCTTCTGCAGTTGTGCAGGGCCCTGGTGAGACCCCACCTGGAGTATTGCGTCCAGTACTGGTCTCCAATTTTGAGGAAGGACATACTAGCTATAGTGGGTGTGCAGCGCAGATTTACAAGGTTAGTTCCAGCGATGGCGGGGTTGACATATGCTGAAAGGCTAGAAAAACTGAACTTATATCCGATGGAGTTTAGAAGGATGAGGGGGGACATGATTGAGGTATACAAAATTATCAGGGGGATGGACAGGGTGAAGTCGGATTACTTGTTCCCAGTGATGGGGGAGACGAGGACTAGAGGGCATAGTTTAAGAATACAGGGTAGGCCCTTTAGGACGGAGATGAGAAAACATTTTTTTACCCAGAGAAGTGTGAATCTGTGGAATGCTCTGCCACAGAGGGTGGAAGGGGCAGATTCGCTGATTATGTTCAAAAGAGCGTTAGATAAGACTCTAGTGGGCAAAGGAGTAACGGGTTATGGGGATAAGGCTGGAATGGGGTACTGATAGTAGTGATCAGCCATGATCTGTAAAATGGCGGTCACTGAAGGCTCGACAGGCCGAAGGGCCTACTCCTGCTCCTATTGTCTATTGAACCATTCCTCCAAGGTCCCTCTGTTCCTCAATGCCCTCCCCTTCACTGCATACGTCTTGGTTATTCTTCCCAAAATAAAGCACCTCACAGTTACCTACATTAAACTCCATCTGCCATCTTTCCAAACAGTCCAAATCCTTTTGTAGTCCATGAAAACCCTCCTCACTCTCCACAACTCTTGAAAATAAGCAAAATGTATTACGTTATGTTAAGCTTCTCTTAGAAAATTTTAATTTCACATGCATTAAATGCGTACATAAATTTCTCATTCAAAGAGAATGAAAAATTAATACATAGTATTTTTTTTAAATTCCCCCTGCCCAACAATCCAATAGAAAAGAAAGATAACATCTGGAAAGTATTTATAAAAACATTACTAAAAAGCTATAAAATAAAATCTAACAAATTTTCTTGATTTTAGGAGTCAGAAGGTTCAGGTTGGGCGATTACAACTTAATTCCTACAGTTTATAAATAGGATTCCCAAATCTTTCCAAAAATTTCAAATTTGTTACATAAATTACATGTAATTATTTCAAGTGTCAAGGGACTTGGGGGGGTTCTCGTTCAGGAAAACATAGTGAGTGGGTAACCACCAGGTTGGATCGGCAGGAAATGAAAGCAAATTCTTTGTTGGCCTTTGTTTCAAGGGTAAGGAGATGTTGATGGGGCATGGGAGAGACCTCATTTGGAGAACTGCGAAGTTTATCTGAAAAAGGATGTGCTGATGTTGGAGAGAGAGCAGAGATTTAACAGGATGATATATCTCCACTCTTCATTGGAGTATAGAAGAAGGAGAGGAGATCTCAGAAACCTTTCCAATGCTGAAAGGATTGGACAGTAGATGTGAATAATGTTTCCCTTGGATAAAAAGACATTGTCTTAGAATTAGAAGATACCTATTTAAAGCAGAGAATTTTAACATCCATCCATATGTCCTCTGTGGAGGCCTGTGACGAGAGCTGTGCCTCAGGGATAGGTGCTGGAACAATAATGTGGTAAATTGGA